>NC_085103.1:5512047-5532047 GCF_963422355.1 Corticium candelabrum
TGTCAATACAGATATTTTCAAACATTGAACTATTATACACCATCTAAGCACTAAATACTACCCAAGCCAATAGGGCGTGGTTCTACCTACAACTATTTATGTTTATGTGGCTGTCTCTTGAAACAATCTTCTTTATTTTACTGTCAATCACTCTAGCATTCGATCGTTGTAGACACAGAGAAAACACAGATCTCCAGTATGTCTTGAAGGTTGATGCATTTGGCTTTCCGTCTTCGTCTCTTGATAGCTGTGACAGTTTCTTCAAATAGTCTTCAGCTTTCTCTCCCCAACAGCCAAAATGTTTAAAGACTATAGGCACAAATGTTGGTCAAAAACCTCCAGGCAAGAGCTCCTGGTCGTACTTTTTGATCTTCAGATTTTCTCTTCTGGTTGCCACTGCTCTCTGAGTTGTAGCTAATAAACCTTCTATTTCATTACTCCAGGAATGCGCTAGAGCAATATCCAATCCAAGATCCACCTCCAATGCCGAATCGAATACAACTATGTCTGATTTGTCTTCAGAATTGACATACCTTTCTCTGGGTTCTTTTACGTGATGTAATTGCAGTTGACTCAAACAGTCTGACCATGCTGAAACCATGTTGTTATGGCTGATTACCGGGCCGCCCCCAGTCTTACATGTTATTAGGTGGTATCCATCCAAGTCTAATTCTTTCCCACAGTCACACTGACCAGAAGCCAAAGGCACTTGGCAGCCCAGTCTCATCAAGGATGCCAAGCGGAAATCGCACAGAGATAACGAATGTCATGATGATGATGGTACTGTCAAGAGCCACGCTCCTGCACCTTTGCCTTGCAAGGACTTCATTCAAGATTGGTCTCTAGTCGAAGATGAATTCTGAATAAAACCACTTGACAGAGATTTTATGTACTCCTCAGTCAGCCTGTGTTGTAGTTGCTTCCTGTCGTTGATAACTTCTACGAGAGTTTTGTTTTGAGGCAAACATTGCACAAATCTCTGCTGATGGAACTATTTGAATGATGTGAATTGTGAACTTCATCAAGCAATCTCTCAGCATCAGGAATTCGTTTTGCTATTGTATGCTGGGTTGAAGCGCAACTAGACAGAAATGCAAATGGTGTTGTAGATGTTAAAGCCGTGGGACCAAATCCTCCATGTCTTACTGGTAAAGTTACTTGAAGTCACTGCCTGTCTGTTAGATTACCTCTACCCAAGAGATTGGTGAACGTTGATCTTGTCAGTGTGTCATGGACGACTGCAGCGGACTCCAAAAGTCTCGGTGGAACAGTTCGTGATAGGAAGTTCATCCGAGTAACATGACAGTATCTCAGCAAGAGCATGCCACACTGGGGATTATGCAACTGCAACAGCTTACCACACAAATTAGATCCTGATTGTGTGTCTGTCCATCTGTCTGTCCGTCTGTCTGTCTGTCTGTCTGTCTCTCTGTCCATCTGTCCGTCTATCTGTCTATATTATATAAAGATGATCTCACCAATACAAGCTGCTCCCAGAATGAGATAGGATGGTATGAGTTCTGTGCTATTCATTCCGTGTATCTCAACTGCTGTCCGCAACAGCTCAGTGCCAGTGGCATACGCAGCATCGAACTTACCCTCGAGTAATGCTTGTGGAGCATTCAACAGAAACGTCTCAATGGTTTGTTTCTATTCAACAGAAAACTTCAGTTTCTATAGTAGACGGACATTGCAAGCTATTATCAGTTGAATTGTGGAAATCTAATGCACGGTGCCCAATAGGCTGTGTACTATAGCTAGCCAGCGAAGTTTGCTTCACACTTCTGGCACTGTTTCCTGTATGTTTGATAACTCGTTTACCTTCGTGTTTACTCACAGTTTAGGATACTAGATATGTTTATTAGCTAATTAATAATATATCCCAATAGTTTGGACGTTCATTGAACCCCAACCTGCTGCATTTGAGTTTGTTTTCTGATGAAGTCGACTTTCAGCTGCATTGATGAATAGCAGCTTGGGAGATGCCCTAAAATCAAACGCACCATTTAACGTTCTGTAGACAAACAGAGAAGCGATCTAGAGCACCGATCTAATGTTCTGAGAAAGTGAGGAGTCCAGGAGTCCAGGCGGACAGGTACACACACACACACACACACACACACACACACACACACACACACACACACACACACACACGCACACACACACACGCACGCACACACACACACACGCACACTGTCTGTCTGTTTGTCTGCCTGTCTGTCTGTCTGTCTGTCTGTCTGCCTGTGGCTTTCTGTATGTCTCTCTCTGTCTGTCTGTGTCTGGCCATTTGTGCCTGTCAGCCTGTAGCATTCTGTCTATGTGTATGTATGTTCATCAGGCCATCAGCCATCTGTCTGTCTGTCTGTCTTTTCATCTGTGTGCCTGTTTGCTTGTAGATTTCTGTCTGTATGTATGTATGTATGTATGTCCATCTCGTCATCAGCCATCCGTCTGTATGTCTGACTGTTTGTCTGTCCATTTGCATACCTCTTTGCTTGTGGATTTCTGTCTATGTGTCTGTCTGTCTGTCTGTATGTATGTCCATCCCATCATCAGCCCATCTGTCTGTCTGTGTCTGTCCATCCATCTGTCCGTCTTCTTCCTTATCCGTTTATCACACCACATTCTCACATCACTACCCAACTCTTCCTTGTCTCTTTTCAGTTGACTATTTGTCTGATTCAGACAACCCAGTTGTCCCTCCAAGTCAGTGATTCGAGACTGTGCAGTATGTTCCTACACAACAAACATGCTGACTGACCACAAACTGTTTGAACACGCCTTCCCTCACTTTCACTGCTGCTCTGTCTTGGGTATCTTCATGCTGTCGACGTGATTCACTAAGAGTTGTGTCCAACTGTCGTTTTGTTGTGCTATTCTCATGGCCCAGATCTTCAATCTGACTCTGCAAAGAGTAGAAATCAGATGATGGTTGTGTGTGTGTGTGTGTGTGTGTGTGTGTGTGTGTGTGTGTGTGTGTGTGTGTGTGTGTGTCCATGTGTGTGTGTGTGTGTGTGTGTGTGTGTGTGTGTGTGTGTGTGTGTGTGTGTGTGTCTGTCCGTCCGTCTGTTTCATGTTGCTCATATCTGTTTGTCTATTTGTGTGTTTGTATTATCGTATAGATGTTGTTGAAAAAATTGAGGCCGTCCAAATGCTGCAAAAAATACGAATGTCAAGAGAGAAGCAGACAAGTACAGGATTATCACCACTCGTCTTGATTGATGTTTATTACACGTCATGTCTTCTCTATGAGTTTCTTGGAAATCAGTCACTGGTATTGCAGACATTATTATTCATGTATTGGATTGGATTGGTGATGCATCTCACATACACTAGACTATTGTATTGAAGGGATGCATCTTACAATACACAAGACTATTGTATTGGATGGATGCATCTCACAATACATTAGACTATTGTATTAGAGGGATGCATATCATAATACACTGGACTATTGTATTAGAGGGATGCATCTCATAATACACTAGACTATTGTATTGGAGGGATGCATCTCACAATGCACTAGACAGTTGCATAAGAATGAGGCACTGGTAGTCTATTATACCAGAATTTCATTAAGTCAATCTACTGTGTGTTTGTTCTTGTCTTTACAGATTTTTATTGTTTTGTGCTTCCATTGTAGGTGATTGAGTATGGTGAAAAGGCACGTCAACTGAACAATTCCCAAGAGGTTCCAGATCAGCAAGTCACAGAAAATCTCACTTTACTACTCAACTCAGTTTCCTGACAGTACATGTACTATATGATTGAATAACCATTTTAAATTAAAAAGTTTTCTAAAGCCACAGTAGCTGCGACTCTCTACATATAACAGTTTATACGGAACTGTTGTCATGATGAAAGCAAACATACTGGAATAGACTGACAGTTTTGACCATTTGATTGGTGCCGTCATGAAAGAATATTTTACTCTGGTATGCAGAAAGATCTGTTGTCCACAACCAGTAGGATGTACAGACAACCATCTTCTACATAACGACTACTGCCATTCATTCCTCTGTCCAAGGTTTCTAGAGGCATAAATGGTAGGATGTTTGAGTCAATGTTCATCTTGCATGTTGGTCTCTCAAACGATGATGACTTGGGGTCGGGTAGAAAGGTACCTGATATTTGCCTTTGTCCTTCTTGATCGAATACAAAATAAGTCACTTTCTGTGTGAAAGGCCATTGAAGAAGAGAATCGTATTCTCCTCTCATAATCACAAAGAAAAGAGACAAATGAGTACCACGTCCCATTCCGTCTCCATTCAGATAGAGACGAGCACACATTTTGTATCCATTGGGTGACGTGAAGAATGGTTGTGAGTAGATGGATTGAGTCTTGCTACTCATAGCATCTCGTTGTCGTCGTCTGGTGTCAGTAATCTTCCACAGCAACACACCATCCGTGTTCCTACAATCCATCATGTCAAGCCTCATACCGTGTTCTTCTAGTTTTGTATTATGACTTGCCAATACCAGATCTCGAGTTGCAAGCTCTTGCTGCAGACCTACATTTGTTCCACTGTTGAGTTTGTATAGATCTACTTCCAGTTGCTGTATCCTGGTGTTCTGCATAAAAATAATTTCTTTAAGTTTGGTGTGTTCTTCATTCATCAGTCTGATGTGTTGCTCTAATGAATGAGGCCTTCCTGACTGATCGTGTGCCTCAACCCTTGCCATTCCTTTTTGCATGATGACTTGATCAATTTGGAACTGATGCAACTGAGTCTCTGTTGCTGAGAAGGTTTCATTGGTTTGTGCAGTTGCATCTTTTGTTTCTCTGACAAGATGGCCTTGTCTCTTTACTTCAGTTTGCATGCGTTCTTTCAATTGATCTTCTTGTGATTGTAATAGTCGGGAAGCACAACCAAAACTGATGTGTTCCTGTAAGTTGCAATTGTGTTTAGGGTCAATTAATTAATTAATTTAGGTAAGTAAGCAGCAACACACACACACACACACACACACACACACACACACACACACACACACACACACACACACACACACACACACCTGTAGAGAGCTGTGTTTTCCAATCCACTGACAGCCACTGCTAGAGCAGTGCACCTGCAGCTGTAACAGTTCCTTTTCTGCAAACACATCTCTCCAGCACTACATGTACATGCGCGTGCCAAAAAGCACATGAATACACAATTTTTCAGAGTTATTGTAGCAGTGCTCACGCTCTTTTGATCTAGTTCATATTCACATGTTGGACATTTCGCCTTGTCAAATTGTCTAGTGACAAAAATGCAATTTTAGTACATCTACATACCTACACATCATTTTTGTTCAATGTATCAAACCTAAATTTAGTAAATAGTTGTTATCACACATTGGCAAGCTCTTTGACAGCAGTAAACTCAGTGTCACCGCCATAGCATGTACGTGGTCAGACTGCATCCATAATTTCGCCGTACCTAACGCGCGTTATTTAGCTAAACGAAGAGTTGGCGCTGAGCCAACCATCAGGTGGAAGTAACCATGAACACTGTACTCATTCTTGGCACGGAGCCAAGCGACCTGATCATCACCATCTAAAAATTACTGCTATAATGCTCGTTTTCGTAGCACTGATTAGTTGCCACGTTCCACGTGTAGAATCAGTCAACTCAAAAATTAACTACAATGTTGCATTTGGTCTGACTGTGTGCATGTGACAAAACGTTGGTCATCAAATGTGCATTCTCTGTGTGTAGATTATTCAGCTTGGCTGGTAGCAATAACCACGGCTACATGCAGATCAAGACAGTCTGCTTACTTGAATAGAGACTCGAAGCATTCAGTACAAACTCTGTCTCCGCACGACGCCTGTAGAACTCTTTTTCTGAACACATTCTTGCAGGAAGCACAGCGCAGAGCGTCAGAAACGTCCTGCACGTAACGTATCATGCTGGCTTGTCTGAGATCAAATTCCCACTCCGAGAAATTGCAATCTGAATTTGCATAATTAATTAATAATATTCTAAAGACTGCCCCGCCCCTTTCCATTTTTCACTTTTGACGCCAATGACGCAAATGCACAAAATGCATCAAGTAGTTAATTAGCACCTCACCTGTAACACCTGTCAGTGTTGGTAGCAAGCGAGTTTAGTGCGTAGCAGCGACTCCTAGTTACACAAGAGACACATTCATGTAAAATGAATATGCACTAAAGTGCAAAACACTTGGCTGTTAGCTTGTTTGGTCACGTGTTACGCAGTAGGCGGAGCGAGTCGGACAAACATTGGGGTGATCTGCGTAGTCTAGCGTATCCAGCCCCTCCCCTTTTCTATTTTCGGTAGGCGGGGACTGCCTACCGATAATAGAAAAGGGGAGGAGCTGGCTACACGAAACTACCATCTGAGTACCCTAGCGTTTCACGGCTCGGGTACATGTACTAAGTAACCAGCTACTTATTTATATAAATAAAATGTGTTACTATTTTAATTGTAATTTATAATTAATTAATTTATGAGATTTATATGTAAGTAAGTACTCCTAAAATTGTTTTAGACTATTTACATCAGTTTGCAGAAGCGTTATGTGTTAATAGATTAGACACGCCTACAAGTAAATAAATAATTATAATACATGCACCGTTAAAGCGCGCTATTTCTTACCTGTACAGTGTACATACGTACAGTACCATATACGTGCAAGGTTCAAGCGCGTTAGTTTCTATTAGTGCGCATGCGCTGTTACTGTGGTGATTACGGCTGTCATCATGAAGAAAGTCCGGCGACAATCAGACTTAGATCGGTGCTCTAGATCGCTTCTCTGTTTGTCTACAGAACGTTAAATGGTGCGTTTGATTTCAGGGCGTCTCCCAAGCTGCCATTCATCAATGCAGCTGAAGGTCGACTTCATCAGAAAAAACAAACTCAAATGCAGCAGGTTGGGGTTCAATGAACGTTCAAACTATTAGGATATATTATTAATTAGCTAATAAACATACCTAGTATCCTAAACTGTGAGTAAACACGTAGGAAAACGAGTTATCAAACATACAGGAAACAGTGCCAGAAGTGTGAAGCAAACTTAGCTGGCTAGCTATAGTACACAGCCTGTTGGGCACCGTGCATTAGATTTCCACAATTCAACTGATAATAGCTTGCAATGTCCGTCTACTATGGAGACTGAAGTTTTCTGTTGAATAGAAACAAACCATTGAGACATTTCTGTTGAATGCTCGACGTGCGTTACTCGAGGGTAAGTTTGATGCTGCGTATGCCACTGGCACTGAGCTGTTGCGGACAGCAGTTGAGATACACGGAATGAATAGCACAGAACTCATACCATCCTATCTCATTCTGGGAGCAGCTTGTATGGGTGAGATCATCTTTATATAATACAGACAGACGGACAGACAGATGGACAGACAGACAGATGCACAGACAGACAGACGGACAGACAGACAGATAGACAGACAGACGGACAGATAGATGGACAGACAGACAGATGGACAGACGGACAGAAAGAAACATGGACATACAGACAGACAGAAAGTATTGACAGACAAACAGACAGACATGTTCGAAATATGTTTTGTGTACCTCTTGCTTATAACTTTATACATTTTGTCTAATTGTGTGTTTTTCTTACTGATTTTTTGTTATTTTAGGTTTGTCTCGTATTCCTCAGGCTGAAAAATATTTGAGTCAGGCTCAGTGGCTTTTGTTGAAGAATCCATCGTGTGACAACAGTGTCAAGTGTCGTGTTTTCCGGCAGTTGGGATTGCTGTATACAGCTCAAAGAAAATTTGAGAAAGCAAGACACTCACTTGCTGAAGATGTATGAGGAAATGAAATTGTTAAACACAAATTCATGTGCAGAGACAGACAGACAGACGGATGGACAGACAGACAGACAGGCAGACAGACAGACAGACAGAGAGAGAGAAAGTATTGACAGACAGACAGGCAGACATGTTTGAAATATAGTACCATTGACAGACAGACGGACAGACGGACGGACGGACAGACAGAAAGTATGAACAGATAGACAGACAGACAGACAGACAGACAGACAGACAGAAAGTATTGACAGACAGAAAGTATTGACAGACAGGCAGACAGACATGTTTGAAATATACTACCATTGACAGACAGACAGACAGACAGACAGACAGACAGACGGATGGACGGACAGACAGAAAGTATGGACAGACTGACTGACTGACAGACAGATAGACAGTTAGAAGTCTACGAATTCACCATTGTTGTGAGCCAAGAAACAGGTATACTAACTCTGAATGTAGACCTGACATTATCATGTTTGATGCTGAGTCGGGTTCTAATATTGATCTTGACATCTCGTTGGCACACCCTTGGAGCTCAGATGTTTTCCCAAGCTCTGCTGAGGCAACAGAGGTTGCAGCTAATCGAAGAGAAACCAGAAAGATGTCCAAGTACGAACAACACAAACTGCCTGGAGGCTCAGTAGTCAAAGTCGTTCCACTGGTTATGGAACATTTTAGATCATGGGGAGAAGAAGCGAGAAATTTTTTGCAGAAACTGGCACCCTTTTCATCAGATGAAACAGGAAGACCTAATGCTGCAGAATTTTTAGACTTTTGGAGGAAAAGATTCTCTGTACAATTACAGAAGTGTAATGTTAAAGTTGTATCTAAGAAACTTAGCATGTTGTGCGGTGGGTCTGAGAGGCCTGACTCTCTCAGCACCCAATTTTTTCCTCATTAGTCTTAGTTATATATAAGGGTTTTAGTTTGTTGTAATGTTAGCTTTCAATGAACATTAGTCTAGTTGTATTACTGTAGTTCTTTGCAGAATTGTATCATAGTTTGATGTAAGAAATAAATGACAGACAGACAGACAGACAGACAGACAGACAGACAGACAATAAACATACACAGAATGAACTACTAAAACTTTGAATTTCTATAGATCTATCACTCATCTATGACATACGGTTGCTCCAGTGTTGACGTTGCCGCCGGGTATTACCACCTGGGAAACGTATTTTTTCAAGAAGATCGCGCAGAAGTTGGAAACTCTCTTCATGACCATGTGAGACACCCGACTCCTTGCCAATCTTTCCCATTTCCTACTTTGTCTCTTGCTTTTCATTTGTATTTCTGTTGTCTTCTTGTTTGTTAGGTCCTCAAGGTGTGGAAGGAGTTTTTTCAAGCATCTCGTTCTACTAGTTCTAGTCCTGGGACGAAGCCCACAAAGGCAGTTGTTTCACAATCTTCAAGTCAGACGTCGATTGCTCAGAGCATGGTTACATTAGCTACTGATGATTACTCTCTCAGTAAGAGTTCACTTGTTGTCTGACTATCTGTTTTATATAATATGTTGGTTTTTGTTTATCTGTATTTGTCTGTCTTCCTGTCTGTCCGTCTGTCTCAAAGTTCTGTCTGTCTGTCAGTTTGTGTGTGTGTGTGCGTGTGTGTGTGTGTGTGTGTGTGTGTGTGTGCGTGTGTGTGTGTGTGTGTGTGTGTGTGTGTGTGTGTGTATGTTTGTGTCTGTCTGTCTGTCTATCTGTCTGTATGTTTGTGTCTGTCTGTCTGTATGTATGTATGTATGTTTGTGTCTGTCTGTTTGTCTGTCTGTCCAATACATATATTTCCAACATTGAAATCTACATTCAACACAACTAAGCAACTCTACTGTCCCAATCACACAAAATCTCTACCAAACTTAAACTCTACAGAAACCAGCCCTATATATGGTAGTACAGTAAAGCACATTAATAATTGTGTATATTATTCATTCTCTTCACTTTCCTTGTATGTTCCAGTAAGCGGGATGTCTTCCTGGAAATCACTCTATCGTTACATTGTTGTAACTGAACTGATAAACGTTGTCTCTAATATGTTGTAAAATTGGATGCATTCTGACGACCGTCCTCATCATAAGACATGAGAGAAAGAGTCTTTAAAAACTATTGAGGCTCATCACCCCATCTGCCATAATGTTCTGTTTGTCTGTCTGTCTGTCTGTCTGTCTGTCCGTCTGTTTTATGTTGCTCATATCTATTTGTCTATTTGTATTTTTGTGTTATCTTATAGATGTTGTTGAACAAATTGAGGCGATCCAAATGCTGCAAACAATACGAATGTCAAGAGAGAAGCAAACAAGTACAGGATTATCACCACTCATCTTGATTGATGTTTATTACACGTTATGTCTTCTCTATGAGTTTCTTGGAAATCAGTCACTGGTATTGCAGACATTATTATTCATGTATTGGATTGGATTGGTGATGCATCTCACATACACTAGACTACTGTATTGGAGGGATGCATCTTACAATACACAAGACTATTGTATTGGATGGATGCATCTCACAATACATTAGACTATTGTATTAGAGGGATGCATCTCATAATACATTACACTATTGTATTGGAGGGATGCATCTCACAATACACTGGACTATTGTATTAGAGGGATGCATCTCATAATACACTAGACTATTGTATTGGAGGGATGCATCTCACAATACACTAGACAGTTGCATTAGAATGAGGCACTGGTAGTCTATTATACCAGAATTTCATTAAGTCAATCTACTGTGTGTTTGTTCTTGTCTTTACAGATTTTTATTGTTTTGTGCTTCCATTGTAGGTGATTGAGTATGGTGAAAAGGCACGTCAACTGAACAATTCCCAAGAGGTTCCAGATCAGCAAGTCACAGAAAATCTCACTTTACTACTCAACTCAGTTTCCTGACAGTACATGTACTATATGATTGAATAACCATTTTAAATTAAAAAGTTTTCTAAAGCGACAGTAGCTGTGACTCTATGTATATAACAGTTTATACGGAACTGTTGTCATAATGAAAGCAAATATACTGGAATAGACTGACAGTTTTGACCATTTGATTGGTGCCTTCATGAAAGATTATTTTACTTCGGTATGCAGAAAGATCTGTTGTCCACAACCAGTAGGATGTAGAGACAACCATCTTCTACATAATGACCACTGCCATTCATTCCTCTGTCCAAGGTTTCTAGAGGCATAAATGGTAGGATGTTTGAGTCAATGTTCATCTTGCATGTTAGTCTCTCAAACGATGATGACTTGGGGTCGGGTGGAAAGGTACCTGATATTTGCCTTTGTCCTTCTTGATCAAATACAAAATAAGTCACTTTCTGTGTGAAAGGCCATTGAAGATGAGAATCGTATTCTCCTCTCATAATCACAAAGAAAAGAGACAAATGAGTTCCTTGTCCCATTCCGTCTCCATTCAGATAGAGGCGAGCACACATCTTGTATCCATTGGGTGACGTGTAGAATGGTTGTGAGTAGATGGATTGAGTCTTGCCACTCACAACATCTCATCTTCGTCATCTGATGTCAGTAATCTTCCACAGCAACACACCATCCGTGTTCCTACAATCCATCATGTCAAGCCTCATACCGTGTTCTTCTAGTTTTGTATTATGACTTGCCAATACCAGATCTCGAGCTGCAAGCTCTTGCCGCAGACCTACATTTGTTCCACCGTTGAGTTTGTATTGATCTGCTTCCAGTTGCTGTATCCTAGTGTTCTGCATAAAAATAATTTCTTTAAGTTTGGTGTGTTCTTCTTTCATCAGTCTGACGTGTTGCTCTAATGAATGAGGCCTTCCTGACTGATCGTGTGCCCCAACTCGTGCCATTCCTTTTTGCATGATGACTTGACCAATTTGGAGCTGATGCAACTGATTCTCTGTCGCTGAGAAGGTTTCATTGGTTTGTGCAGTTGCATCTTTTGTTTCTCTGACAAGATGGCCTTGTCTCTTTTCCTCAGTTTGCATGCGTCCTTTCAATTGATCTCTTTGTGATTGTAATGGTTGGGAAGCACAACCAGAAGTGATGTGTTCCTGTAAGTTGCAATTGTGTTTAGGGTCAATTAATTAATTAATTAATTAGGTAAGTAAGTAGCAACACACACGCGCACACACACACACACACACACACACACACACACACACACACACACACACCTGCAGAGAGCTGTGTTTTCCAATCCACTAACAGTCACTGCTAGAGCAGTGCACCTGCAGCTGTAACAGTTCCCTTTCTGCAAACACATCTCTCCAGCACTACATGTACATGCGCGTGCCAAAAAGCACATGAATACACAATTTTTCAGAGTTATTGTAGCAGTGCTCACGCGCTTTTGATCTAGTTCATATTCACATGTTGGACATTTCGCCTTGTCAAATTGTCTAGTGACAAAAATGCTATCCAGTCTACATCCACATACCTACACATCATTTTTGTTCAATGTATTAAACCTAAATTTAGTAAATAGTTGTTATCACACATTGGCAAGCTCTTTGACAGCAGTAAACTCAGTGTCACCGCCATAGCATGCACGTGGTCAGGAGTGCATCCATAATTTCGCCGTACATAACGCGCGCTATTTAGCTAAAACGAAAGAGTTGGCGCTGAGCCAACCATCAGGTGGAAGTAACGAATGTACAGTGTACTCATTCTTGGCACGGAGCCTAGGCGTCGTGATCATCACCATCTCAAAAATTACTGCCGTGATGCTCGTTTTCGTAGCACAGCTGATTAGTTGCCATGTTCGACGTGTAGAATCGGACAACTCAAAAATTAACTACAGTGTTGCATTTGGTCTGACTGTCAGTGTGTGCACGTGGCAAAGCGTTGGTCATCTTTGAGGTCGGAGTGACACGCCCAAAATGTTTGGGGTTAGAACCTCCCCCAACCTTCGACGCTACGCCGGTGGTCGCAGCGTTTACGCTGTCGGCCGTACTGTACACGTTAAATTATTACCTAACACGAAGAGTGAGGCTAAAATTAGCACGTGGGATTGTCGACATCCAATTTCGGTACGCAGTACACGTAAAGACATCACATCGACTGGCACGCTAACAACACCAGCGACAACAATGCATTCCATGGTCCCTTGAAGCCGTATAGCGCACGCGCTTCGCGTTAACAAATAATTAATGAAATGCATACACGTGACCGAAAAAATTGCTCAGTTGGTTTCTCAAGACTCCTGCAAGTCATTTGATCTTCTGGATACTGTTACACTGCGCCCCATTCCTGGCGTTGCTCGCTTCTCGTCTCCTCCTGTAGCTGTTGTAACAGCTCGAAACCTTTCTCGTTCATTGCTTGTGCATAGAGTCAAGAAGGAAAATGAATATTTTGTTGCATCGGATTCTGCTGGCGACTGTCCTCATATTCACGGCTTTTGGTTGGTTTTCTTCTTGCTTTATGGTCTAATTCCTTTCGTTTAGCTTAAACTTGTGTCTTGCTTTTGTGTTGGATCCTGCAGAGAAGAGAGCACAGAGTGCAGGTAGGCTGTTAGCTAAGGTCAAGTTGGCTGTTAGTTATTTGTCATGCAAATTAGATTGCACGAGATGACCTCTTTGGTAGAGAGAGAAGCTGGAGCTCTGGCTAACTTGTTTGGGTCTTTTCTGTTGTTTTGTAATGTTAATTGTTATTGTTAGGTCTTGTTGCATTTACATTTGTTGTATTGTGTCTTGTATGTATGCTGAGTGTCTGTCTGTGTAGCTTTGTAGACTACTAGTGCATCATTTGTATAATAATAATAAAGTAATAAGAACTAAATATAGGTTATACACCCCACTCCGCCCATTAAGGCAAGCCCCAGTGCTAACAAGCTGGGCAAGGCGGGGTGGATGTCGTTTGTACACTAGTTGTTATGTTCACAAACAATAATTGTTATGTTCACACTCTGGTTCACATCTTGATAAACTACTAGCCCCATATGCCACTTATTCTAAGCGAATACTGGACACTGATTGGCGCAGAGGAAGCTAAATTTTATGGTGCTACAAATAAACTAATAATTATGTTTTGTGTCAAGTGGCAAACTCCATGCATCAGTGTGTGTGTATGTGATTGCTCACCTGCTGGCCTGTCTGTCTGTCTGTCTGTCTGCCTGTATGTCTGTCTGTCTGTCTATCTCTGTCTGTTTGTCTCTGTGTGTCTGTGTCTGTGTGTCTGTCTGTCTGTTGTGTGTGTGTGTGTGTGTGTGTGTGTGTGTGTGTGTGTGTGTGTGTGTGTGTGTGTGTGTGTGTGTGTGTCTGTGTCTGTGTCTGTGTCTGTGTGTGTGTGTGTGTGTGTGTGTGTGTGTGTGTGTGTGTGTGTGTGTGTGTGTGTGTGTCTGTGTCTGTGTCTGTGTCTGTGTCTGTGTCTGTCTGTGTCTGTCTGTGTCTGTATGTCTGTGTCTGATCTGTCATTGTTAGTTTGTGTGTGTGTGTGTGTGTGTGTGTGTGTGTGTGCAGTCGGTCCGGGTATTAAATCTGTGAATGTCATTGTCTTCTTGTTCTAGTGTGTAACTCACGCTGCGGCACCGGTATACATCACACAGCCGGTTCTTGTCAGTCTAGTGGACGTTGTCTCTGCTGGTGGGGATTCACTGGACCGAATGCAGTATACATTGTCAGTGGAAATCTACACCATCGGATCCTGGTACTGCTATAGTATACATTAATTAATTACTATGTGTAATTAATTGCTTAATTATTGTGTACAGGCTGACCACTGCACAGTGGCATGTACTTACAATCAAGCCTACTACAACAAGCAATGTGCTAGTCTTCCAGGTATATGACTAAATATATATATAACATGCACAGTATCTCAATCAAACAAAATATAATTTTAGGGACCAGCACAGCAGCACCACAGACTACGACAACAGCACCACAGACTACCACAGCAGCACCACAGACTACCATGGCAGCACCACAGACTACCACGGCAGCACCACAGACTACCACGGCAGCACCACAGACTACCACGGCAGCACCACAGACTACCACGGCAGCACCACAGACTACCACGGCAGCACCACAGACTACCACGGCAGCACCACAGACTACCACGGCAGCACCACAGACTACCACGGCAGCACCACAGACTACCACGGCAGCACCACAGACTACCACGGCAGCACCACAGACTACCACGGCAGCACCACAGACTACCACGGCAGCACCACACACTAGCACAGCAACATCTGAGACTGTGTGTCCTACATTCACGTTTGGTGCTATGTGCTCTCAGACGTGTAACTGTTCGTCGAATTCCGTCTCTTGTAATAACGTCAGTGGCCAGTGTAACTGTGCACCGAGCTACAAAGGATTACGATGTGAAGAAGGTACAGTACATGTATGCACAATGATTGATCTAAAATTTAGATTGTCTGAACATGTTTTGTAATACAGCGTGTCCCGAGGGTTTGTTTGGTCATGCGTGTGGTCAGCAGTGTACGTGTCAGAATGGAGCCGAATGTGATCTCGTGACTGGAAACTGTAGCTGTACAGCTGGATGGACGGGAAACGATTGCGATGATGGTATGAGTATTGTTTGTATCATGCACGCATGCACACACGTACACACACACACACGTTCACATGCATGTACACACACACACACACACACACACACACACACACACACACACACACACACACACACACACACACACACACACACACACACACACACACACACAGTTTCTTAATATTATATATCACATCACTCACACTCATATTTCATTTGAAAGAGTGTCCAGAGGGAACGTTCGGCTCTGACTGCTTGATGGAATGTTCTTGCTTAAATGGTGCGACGTGTGACAGAGAGGACGGAATTTGTTTGTGTACCCCAGACTACACGGGTGCCAACTGTGAAACACATACAACATATGACACTCTTCCATCTCCATCATCATCACCTCAAGTTGAAAATCCCTGCTTATCTTTGTTCTGTCTAAACGGTGGGACATGTGAAGTGCAACTTGGCTCACCCATCTGCACGTAATGATTGCTGCATTGGTGTACGTACTTCACATTTTGATGTTTTATTATTAATTGCAGTTGTACTACCTTCTGGACTGGTGATCAGTGCGAAAACCCACGTCATCCTGAGTGCCTTTCTGAGCAAACAGAAGAAGAGATAGTTATCTGTTTTGAAATAGCAGAATCAAAGGGTAAGAAGTGTAGGTGTAATACAACTTGTTCTATTGGGTGATCTGCAACTGCTCTCTACAGCTAGGGATACGGAGTCTTCTAACCAGCAGGTTTACATTGCTGTTGGGGTAGTTATTCCACTTGTCATTGCTCTCTTGATTGTGGTCTTTGTCTACTATTGCTACAAGTCATCACTCTTGTAGTTGTTGTTGTTCAAGAGCTTGTAGTCATTTTGTGTGTGTATAGGAAGCGAAGTAAAATGTATGATTGTGAAGGTGGTGACACTAAAGACAAAAAAGGCATGATGTTTCAGAATCCCGCATACGATGAATTACCTGCTGAACAACAGAAAACCAGTAGCAAGGTATGTACATGTACGTGCATGCGCGCGCGCACACACACACACACACACACACACACACACACACACACACACACACACCACCACCACCACCACCACCACCACCACCACCACCACCACCACCACACCACACCACACACACACACACACACACACACACACACACACACACACACACACATTCGTACACTGCTGAGAGATGTGTTGGTTACCCTTGGTTGCTGCTGTAGACTGGAGTCAACCCTGACAATCCGTTATACAGTGACATCATTGACATACCAACCAGCAGTCACCATGAACAAACAGGAGGCTATGAACAACCGGTTCAATCAGGCTATGAGGAGCCTGTTCAATTGGAAGGCGTTGCTGTGGTGGATGATCCAGTGAACAAAGAGAGCAACCCAATCAATGAGAGTGGAGACACAATTTTGTCGTCCGATAATAAGGTCAATACGAGCAGCAACCAAAATCCTTGCAACAACCAAACAAACATAGAATGTAACACGTCTCATTCTGCTTCTAATGTTAATGACAACTATGAGAGTGTTCCCAGTCAGCAGGCTGATGGAAGTGTGAATATCAATGACAAGTCGGGTGATGGTTTGTATGAAGAACTTTCGTAGTGTTTACGATTTTCTCACATTTTAACATTAAGACAAGGTGCGTCGTTACATCATTTCAATAAACCACGATATGCGTGCACACATTTGTTTGGCAAAACATAATTTAGTTAATTAATATGTCAGACAATTTACGAATTGCTGGTATCGTTTATTACTGTAAAGCATTTGTTTATGGTTTAGATATGTGGTTGTATTATATTATATCTTGTGGTTGAAATATATATTTAGGTACAACAGACGTGGCAGATCTTGAGTGCTGACTAGCAGATGCCATGACACTTTGAACATTAATAATTAATTAAGATAGAGTACATCGGAGTATACAGAGTACATCAAATTGGGTACTGTACTAATGTGGTGTGTGTGTGTGTGTGTGTGTGTGTGTGTGTGTGTGTGTGTGTGTGTGTGTGTGTGTGTGTGTGTGTGTGTGTGTGTGTGTGTGTGTGTGTGAGTATAGATTCTAGTGCAACTGAATATATTATTATATTACATTGTCTATTGATAAGCCACGATATGCAAGCACACGTTCATTTTGTAAATAAACAAACAATTCATGAATTGCTGGTATTGTTTATTACTGCGAAAGCATTTGTTTATGATTTAGACATGTAGTTATATTGTATCATGTGTTTGAAATAAAGATAAAATTAATTTATATACAACAGTGGTGGCAAAGTTTGCGTGACACTGTGTTGACTAGTAGCCTCAGTGCCATGGCACCCTATTATAATGAGCAAGAAGCTTGTTAATATTTGTCTGTATATGTACCTATATACATTAAATTAAGGGTCATTGTTGCTTGCCAATTTTATTCTCAATTCAAGAGGTTGCTGTGGCTCCATATATCGTTTATGCAATGTGACATTGCATGACATCTGAATACAACTCATGCTATAGATATGTATATATATACACTGGACCTTGACCATTCTTGTCAATTGTAACAAGTTTGAGCTGAGCAAGCTGAAAAACAATTATGAGTGTATGTAGCAATGAAATGTACTTTTTATATTAACATGACAATCAAGTAAGAAATTGCACAACTGATTGCAGTCAGCAGGTAAGTAGTACACATCTCAGCAGCAACTGATACAAATACAAAGCAGTACGCAGACAGTGTCTAACAACCAACTATAACATATCCATAAAAACAATGTTAATTAAATCAAGTTTGTGGTATACGAAATCACATGCATGCATTGCAATGAGCTGCATGATGTTGAAGATACCAACAATTAACAATGAAGTATTGATGTCTCATTTTCAGATCAGAATTTCAGCGCTTAGGAGAAGAGAGTCATCTCTGATGTATGCATGAGCCTGGTTAGCTAAATCCGAATGACTAATAAATGTATGGAATCCATATTCCATCAATGTTTGCTTAGTTTTCCTCTCAAAGGATTTCTTTGAATCTGGTCCTTGCTCTGTTGGATCAATCAGCCTGCTCACATTTTTTGCCGTCAGGCTGCTGGTCAATGACAGTCAGTCTGTAGGAATAAGAAAACGGCCAGTGCAATTGATGATCAAAGTCACCTTTCATGATGACTAGAAACACACTCACATGACTTCCTTTACCTTTTCCATAGCCATTCGGATACACAACCATGCATAACTGGTATCCTGGATAGCCTGTGTAGAAAGAACTGCTAGTCACAGACAAGCATTCTCCTTTTTCCATTTTAGCATTTTCAAGGGTTTTGCTCCAGTTTTCTATTTTCCACATGAACTTGCAGGATTCATAGGGTCGGCGTTGAAGCTGGGCTTTCAGCTCGCCAACATTCTTTAACAGCAAACGCATATGCTCTTTAATTGCTGCACTTATCTTCATGATCACCAACATCTCTCTTCTTCATCTGAAAGCAACGTACAACATTCACTTATGTCTCAAATAAACGCATGCACAATATCAAGAGCGCAGTAGCCAATAATTAATTAAGTTTCCATCTGCACACTGCATGTTGCAGTAAAAGCAAATCAATACATGTAATTGCAAATCACCGCTCTCTACAAGTGTCACCTTCAGGTACATGTATATCTACCATGCAGCTGTCCTGAAAGGCTCTAGGTCCCAATATGCCCAAAGGTACGTACACTATCACCTAACGTCAATGCATGTACTAAAGCTAGGCAATGCACCATATCAGTTAGCTACAATGTGCAGTTGTCTCAGTGTTCGATCTTCATGAACCTATAGCTATAGGCTAGTCCCAACTAAATAGAATGGTCTCCTAGCTGGTAATTAATTAAGTTAATTAATATACTCATGATGTGCTCTTACCAGCATTTGTATCTGTCAGTCTTCGTTTGCATAAATACACACACGTACACCTGCTTGTTCATCAATTTGCATGCTTGTTTGTTGTCTGCACGTTTATCAATCTGAAAGTTTGTCATCTCTAAACATACCTGGTGAGAACATCCAACAGACAGAAATTCACAACAAACTTGAGCAAAATCACATCCATCATCTGCGTGTTTCTGGTTAAAATTTTTGAGTTACCAACTTTTCAAATTTATATTATTATTTAATTAATTGACTAACCTGCAGATCACGCAACTCTCCAATCCATGCACATCCATGTCCATTGTTGTTGCACTTCACTTTAAGACTAAGAACTTTACGCTCGTGGATTTTATCCAAAAAAGCCTGAAGTGATTATTTACAACATATAAACATTCTAGTTTGTTACGTAAATGCTATTGTGCCACACCTACCTCACTTCTCTTCTCCACCTTGTTATCCAGTGGACATTTAAACTTTCCATATCTTTTAACAAATAGTGACAACATATTACTTTATGGTCTTATAGTTATTCCAACTAAAATTAAGTTTTAATTACTTTGTGATTTTGTCCACGCAGCTTTTGCACATGATCGAGGTGACCGCACGGAGTCTGTAGAGGCTCTTTGAGAGCAAGCAAGCAGATAGGACACTCGAGATCTTTCTCAAGTGGCTCTACAAACTTCGCTTCCTAACCACCAGGCGCACGAGCTGCAGACGCCATGTTGCGTAGAACAGAAATATGATATTGGAATGAAGCAATGCATCACGTGCTGCTTGTTTGATGATTTATTTAGCTAATCAAACCTTAATTAA
>NC_085103.1:5544547-5559547 GCF_963422355.1 Corticium candelabrum
ATGCTCTAGCGCACTCTAGCTATAGCAGGCTCCGCCTCTGCACCTGACGGTCGACACAAACTGGCAGACTGGACACGTGAACAAAAAATTTAGAAGGCAAGATTACGAAAGAGAAACAGGAACCTGAAAGGGAGCGACCGGAAAGGTAAATTGGAAGTTGATACCTACCTAGTAATTAGTATCTAAGTTAATTAATTCGAGAAAAAGACTAAAATGGACCGCGGAAAGGGCAACGTGTCAAATTACTGTTCCTCACTAATTTTAGATTTACTACGGAATATTTAGCGGAGGCTCCACCCGTACAAACTGCACACGTGAAACAGGGGAAACCCAGAGGAAACAGTTAGGAACCTGAAACAAAAGACCGGAACAGTAAATTGAAAGCCGGAACCTAAAACACTAAAATGGAAACCGGAATGAATGCGTTCAGAGCTTTTTGCTACTAAAATGAGCGTCTGGTATATAATACTCATGATCACTAGCTGTGTGCTCTTCCCGTCATTTTGTCTGTCGCCTATTTCTGTACACATGCATGCATGTACATCCGCGCATGTACAATCAGTGTGCACGTTTGTTGGTTAGTTGTTTGTTTGTATATCTAAACATGCATACCTTGGGAGAACATCCAACAGACTGAAATTCACAATAAACTTTAGAAGAATCACATCTTATGATCTATCATCTGCGTGTTCGCATTAAAATTTTAGGTTACCAACTTTTTCAAATTTCTATTAATTAAACATTATTTAATTGCATGACTAACCTGCAGATTACGGAGCTTTCCAATTCATGTACATCCATTACTGTGATTGTCACACTTCACTTTTAGATCAAGAACTTTAGCCTTGTGAATTGTATCCGGAAAAACCTGAAGCAATTATTTATGAAATGTAGAAACATTAACGTCACGTTTTGTAGTCTACCATACATCTCTTTTGCTCAGCACCTTCGTATCCACTGCACATGTAAACTTTCCATCTCCTCATAGCAAATAACAACATAGTCTATTATGTATTGTACTCTAGTTAGAATTGTTTCGACTTTATGATTTCGTCCACGCAGCTTTTGGACATGAGATGACCGTAACTAGTCTGTAGTACGTGGCTCTCTGAGAGACAAATAACAGATGAGACACTCGAACTCTTTCTCCAGTGACTTTACGAACACAGCTTCATAACCACGAACCGCACGAGCTGCAGACGTCATGTTGGGTAAAACAGAAATGATATTGAAAACAATTATTTAATTAAGTCTAGTGCATCACGTGCTGGTTGTTTGACGAGTATTTCATATTGATACGGATCTAGGCAAAGATGCGTGAATAGTAGAGCGATATGTAATGTGTTGGCCAAAACAATGCAATTGTAACGATGTTGCCTGTAATATGTACTAGTGAGTTACATTAATTAGCTTCTCACTGTGTAGAAAACTAGATATATAAAGGCGATGATAATGATGGCGATAAAGATTGGGACACAAAACTCTAAAATTATTGTGAGAAAGTTTTCTTACAAAACAAAGCGTAATACATTATTAATAATTTTATTTAATCAAATTTTTATCTACATAATGGCAATGCATATGTGGCTATACAGTCGCGGTACATAAACTATTAGTATGCACTGTCTAAACTAACATGAGAAAATACATCTAGACGTAGGTAGCAACTGGGACTCCCAACATCTCCAATCATCCAGGCTCTATGTCTGCCTACAATACTGCACGTGCTTAGTGTACTGCCAGCTAGCTAGGTGTTCCTCAGCTGTGCTGTAGAAGGTGAACAAGCTGAAGAACAATCACGAGAGTATGTGGCAATGAATGTACTTTTCAAAACATGACAATTGAGTAGAACATATTGCACAAACTGAACGCAGTCAGTATACGTAGTAGCTAGTATCTCAGCAGCAACTCTCCACATTACAACTAGGAAACAATCTGCACACAATAATGCTAATGACATATACCCATGAAAAAGCATGTTTAGCACATAAACTGTGCACGACTTAATTAAGTTTGTTGTATAACAACTACACGCTTGCAGTGAGCTGATGGTAGAATCCAACAATATTGATGTCTCATTTTCAGATCAGAATTTCTGCACTTACAAGGAGAGAGTCATCTCTGATGTAAGCCTGCTTTGTCAAATCCAAGTGACTAATAATTTTAGCATTCCCCCATCCTGACAATGTTTCAAAAGTTTTTCTCGCAAAGTTCACCTGTACATCTGCTCCTTCCTTTGTTGGATTCGCCAGCCAGCTCTTATCGTTTCCATCAGGCTGCTGGTCAATGACAGTTAGTCTATAGGAATAAGAAAACGGCCACTGCAATTGATGATCAAAGTCACCTTTCATGATGACTAGATACACACCCACATAACCGCTTCCACGATCATCAGGGTAGATACACATGCATAATTTGTATCCCGGATAATTAGTGTAGAAGGCACTGCTATGCAATACTGTTTCTTTTTTCATTTTGGCATTTTCAAGGGTTTTGCTCCAGTTCTCTATTCTCCACATGAACTTGCAGGGTTTACATTGCAGCCGGGCATTCAGATCATCAACTTTCTTTAGGACCAAATCTAAATGCTCTTTGCTGCACTTGTCTTTATGATCTCCAACATCTTTCTTCTTCATCTGTAAATATAAGTTAATTGTGTCTCAAATAAATGAATGCACAATATCAAGACTGCAGTATAGCCAAGATCAAAACCATTTGTGCACTATATATATATATATATATATATATATATATATATATATATATATATATATATATATATATATATGGGTGCATATGAGTAGTGTACTATCAAAACAATATACTTGCAGTGTACATCTACTATCTATAAGCCTAGGCCCTATATACCTGAGGGTATCACCTTATGTCAACGTACTACGATAGGGTAATTATGTCCACCATTATATCTGTTACGATGCGTTTCAGTGATTTTGTCTGAAATCCTCTAAATTTATCTTCAAACAAGTCAACACCAACTTATACGGTAGTTTTTAGTCTCAAACGTATCAATAGTTATCTAGATATGCTTTTTGCTTATACTGTAGAATGAATGTAGAATGAATGGGCTCCTACCTACCTGCATGGTAATTAGCACTCATGCATGATCACTACCTGTGTACTCTTCGATCTCGTCAAGTTTTTGTCTATCGCCTTTGTATACAGATGTATCCCACTTGTTCGTCAATTTGCATGTCTGTTTATCAATCTGTCCGTTTGTGATGTATAAGCATACCTTGTGAGAACATCCAACAGACAGAAATTCACAATAAACTTGAGCAAAATCACATCCATCATCTGCGTGTTTCTGATTAAAAAATTTGAGTTACCAACTTTTTAAATTTATATTATTATTTAATTGACTAACCTGCAGATCACGCAACTCTCCAATCCATGCACATCCATCTCCACGGTTGTTGCACTTCACTTTAAGACCAAGAACTTTACGCTCGTGGAATTTATCCAAAAAAGCCTGAAGTGATTATTTACGATATATAAACACTTAATATACGTAAATGCTATTGTACCACACCCACCTCACTTCTCTTCTCCACCTTGTTATCCAGTGAACATTTAAACTTTCCATCTCTTCAACAAATAGTCACAACATATTACTTTATGGTCTTATAGTTATTCCAACTAAAATTAACTAAGTTATAAATTACTTTGTGATTTTGTCCACACAGCTTTTGCACATGAGGTGACCGCACGGAGTCTGTAGAGGCTCTCTGAGAGCAAGCAAGCAGATGGAACACTCTAGATCTTTCTCCAGTGGCTTTACAAACTCCGCTTCATAACCACCAGGCGCACCATCTGCAGACGCCATGTTGAGCAATTACATGCATCACGTGCTGCTTGTTTGATGATTTATTTAGTCAAACCTTAAGTTAATTAACTTAACTCTAGTAGCTAGTAGACCGATGTAAGATGCTGGAAAAACAATGCAATTGTGACTACCAACGTTGATTTGATTGTAGAAATTTTCTGTCGTTACACTAACTTCTTGCAGTCTAAATGTAGGAGATGATGACGATGGTTAGAATTGCGAATTATTGTGGGAAAGTTTTATTACAAACAAAGTCTTATTCAGATAAACTTTTATGTACATAATTAACTAACGTAATTTAGTTATGAAATAGTGCTACGTACATGTATTGCAGCTGTAATAGATCACGACGAAGTCACATGCAGCATAGTCAAAGTAGAATACCGCTAATTAATTGCAAACGAGCTATGCAAGTGCATGCGTGTGATTGTGCTACATTCGCAACATTTTACAGCAATAACGAGAGCTCTCTAGAGCACACACCTCGCATACTGCCTTCTACAGCACACACCTTGCATGCTGCCCTAGAGAGTTTAGTTAGCTTGTAGTCTACTAGACAGTAGTACTGTAGTACTAGACAGTAGTACTGTAGTACTGTACAATACACTGTCACCGATAGACGTGGCCGATAGGAATGCTAGCTGTCAGCAATTTCAAGCAAATTTTTTGATGATTATCCTGATGCTCATGCGTTCTCGTTAATTTGACATACTACACCAAAGAGGGCGGGGTGGAGTGAAACCCAAAGAAACAAAATGTGTCATCGCCCGGACAGAAACTAGAACTAGAACGCACACAGAAACTAGAACTAGAACGCACACAGAAACTAGACTACTGCAACGTAGGCACGAAACGTTTTGTGTCGTCGTCGCATGGATACGTCTAGATACGCAGTATTGTGTTGCACTATCGTGTTTCAGTGTACCTAGAACGAGACTCTGTCTGAGTACTTTCTCGTGACCGGATAAATTTAGCATGTAATTGCGTTAATCGAATTAGAACCAAGAGTTGGGTGATGTCATGATAGTTTTAGCTGTGACGTCTGAATACATACGGGAATTGATTGAGGTAGGTAGAGTCGCTCATCAACCGCGACGCGGTTTGTTGTAGTAGCAAGCACTGCGTCGTACCTTCTCGGGACAGGACGCTCTTCCAGTTGACGCCACGTTGTCTCACTTTTTTCCGTATGTCTAGACAGTAGCCTCTGCCAAATTATGCGAAATCATAGCAATCGTGCAGCATTACATATTCAACACAAGCAATCACCGTTGTACATTGGTTGCACAGCCTATGCCTTACTCTACTGTACTATGCAGATTTCTTTATTCATCTCTGCATGAGCAGCAGCTATCTACAATCGGGCAACTTGTAATCAAAAGTGGGCGGGCCTGGGAAGTTAAAAACCGACACCCGTGCAGAGAAAGATACGCCACTTTTGCAGATCTCTTTGCAGTACATGACTCAGATCCAACACAAGGACAGAACACAAGAGGTAGACGACTGCTGCCACCTCGTGCAGGTGAAATCCTCACTGCAGATGGATTTACAGAAAAACTGATCATGAAGGATAAAAACGTACAGAAAAAGGCAAGGAAAGAAAACATACAACGTCAAGAAACTCGCCTCCCATCAGGAAAGTCCAAGACAACGTTTGCAGTTAATATGGGAGTGCACGTGGCTGCATGGTTCAAGCGTGACGAGAATGACTCCTTTTGTAGCAGTTATACCGTCAATCGTACTACCAAGACTCAAAGAAAGATAGAGAAGGATGGATAGGCAGCGACAATCCCGGCTGTCGCCAATGGTTCCACTTCGGGTGCGCCATGCTCGATGACATATGCCAGAACACAGCAAATTCTGGAACTGTCCGGACGTCTAGGAGACGCGAAAAGCTTGTTGCAAGAGTAGCTTCCAGTTTCCGTCCTGTTTACCGTAATAGATCGTTGGCTTAGTGCGAAAACGCCGCTGCACCATTAGATATAGTAGCGTTAATATCAATCTCTCAGTACGTCACGTTCTAATAATAATATCTCAACGAATGGCTACCGACTGGAGAGTGAGCCTGCGTGAACACCAAGGGCCAAGGGTAAATTGCGTTTCTAGATAAGGTTGTTGTAAGGCTCTTGATCGGATAATTACTTCGAAGGATGTCCACGAGTTTACCCTAGTACAGAACAGTACTTACATCTAACAGCGTGGACGGTGTAACTCGACTGCTACTTGCTCGTGTACATGCCTGACAGTTGTTACGGCGTCGCATACGTGACCAACGTTCCAGAGAACCTACATTCACGCTAAGTGCTCGACAAGCCAGTCCAAGCATCATGCGGAGACCGTTTTCATCAGCTGCACTTCGAGTCTCTCTCTAAGTGAGTAAATTTTGCGATCCATGTATTTGAGTTGGTTCTAATTCGTGTACCGAGGTAGTTACAGTAACTTACACTACAGTAGTGCGTAAAATCATGGCTTGCGGTTTGTGTCCCTAGTAACGGGTAGGCCTAAGGTCCCGGATCGGTTTGTCTAACTTTGAAAATCGACAGACAGTTAACGTTTTGTTCACTGTATTACTTTTGCTTAGGCTTGCTCTAGGCTTCTTCCAAAACAGTTGACCTTTGTGTTGTAGTCCTAGAGTACAAACCTGTGTTCAGACAGGACTGGGTTTGATTACCTGGTCTGTCAACCTAGCACGCTATTGTGATCCATTGTTTGAGGCGTCTGACAACAGAGTTAGAATACTCCGCATGACAAACGACACAACAGTTCGGTACTCTGTGCTAGCACTGCGCTAGCGACGAAAACGACGTCATCTGTCATCCTGCACGCGCGAGATTCTTGCTGTTGACGCCCTTTTTCCAGCAGCATCCACCACAGTAAGACGATGATTTCCACTGCTACTGTCGTAGCTATGCGCTAGGCAGACTGCTACTCTGGTTACTACTCTCTGTTCTCGTTCACTGTGTATTTAAAAAAAATCGCTATAACTCCTTGTCCTTCGTCGGTAAGCGACGACCTTGGCATCATTCGAAAGCGCAAGAGCCCGGATTTCTTGTAGACGCTAAGCATAGCATGTAAATAAGACACACCCAGGAGGATAAGGTTTTTGCATATCAAAGACTATTAGTCTATTTAGAACGTTAAAGTTACGATATGATTTACAGATAAGTGGTCACGTAAGCAGATGCCATGTCAATTACTTCATTACTTTTAATTACTCTAGTGCGAAGCTTCATGCGTTCAGCAACGTTTGGTCGTGTTCGTCTGGGCTTAGCTGGTCAATGCGACATCACTATCAACTTCGTCACTTTGTAGTCGTCATCTATCTCATTTGTGATGTTAGAGCTCTCCATGATGTCTTTCCTGCATCCCGTCTTTTTTCTAGAAATTTCTTCTTCTTTTTCCTCGTGTTTTCCAGGTATTGTAAGTTACAGTAAAACACCTCTGTGTCAGTAACAGTAAATCCGGAGTCACAGTAAACAAGCTATTGATGTCATAGGTCACAGCCAATTAGATACGTGTTTCTAAACCAACACAGGTGATTCATTACATAGTTCCTGATTCACAGTGAACGCGAACAGAGAGTAGGCGCTAAACAGCTAGGAATGTTTGATAGCTCTAAACCAGACTTAGGTAACCGCAAACCTACCTTTGCAAGTACGGTTTGCAAATCCAGCGCAAACCAGCATTTCATGGGGCAACTGCAACGTTTACCACTAACTCACTTATGATAACAAGCTCAAACCAGGCTCGCAAACCATAGTGTTGAACACACCTAATAGCAAGCATGCAACTGCCAAACTTAGGGATATTTCTTTGTCGATTTCCAAGCTAGAGTAAACGACCGCGTAGAGGCATGTAGAAACAACAAGAATTTCTCACAAAAAGAACAAAAATGGCTTTGGTAGAAAAAAGTAGTACGCCCAACGTTACAAAATCCACAGATACCAAACCAATAGTATAGACAATTGCATCTGAAAGTCAAGTCGTTTGCGGCAGATCATTTTGCTGGAATCGCGGATGCGTGTTGATGTCACAACAGAAATAGCAGAGGATCTGAATCAACAGGAATGCAGCTACTGAATACCAACTGGTAGTGTCCTCCTCTGCCCTATCGTTCCAAGTTTCCGTACGAAACAATGTTCAAACTGCATGGAAATGTGTCACTGCGATAACTATAGTTACAGCAGACTGAACACGTTACGAATACGATAGGATTGACAAGATGGTCTTGTGCAAACACGAAAACAAACTTGTGCTATTTGCGTTCCAAACTGGATATCAATAAACAGCAGCTTGTGTGTGTAGTTGGAAATCATTAAGAAAACAGCCTGCATTAAGCTAAGTACTTCTGCAGGTGGTAAAAGTGGAAATATGAGTAATGTATTGCACCTATAACCCTTGCATATTACGTTTCTGGAAACGATTGTCATAAATATAATCCAAGAGACTTCCAAGTCGATGCAAACAGAAAGCAATAAAGATGTGATTGGAGGAGGGTGATAAACGCAACGCCCACAAGCCATCCAAAGCAACCTACACAAGAGAAGTCCCGATCTTACTCAGAGCTCAGTTGTTTAGCGACATCCCTGCAGTTCATTCCGGTGGAAGTGCAGCTGGCTACTTTTCTCGCTCCGCAGTCGTTGCATCCCAGCCGGGGTAATTCCACAAAGACACAGCTACATAGGCATTATGATCTATTTGTTGCGTGCAAAGACATTGGGTTTTTGTTAACAGGATCTTGAAATTTCTGCTTTAGCAAGCTCTCAGTTTTGAGCTTCATCGGCTACCCTATCAGCTGGAAATCAGGTTAGGTTACCACAAAACGGTTTACTTAGCTCGCCGTTGCATACACTAATATCAGTATTCGTCTTGCAGAGAAGACGCTTGAGTGAAAATGAGAAGTTACACGTTGTTACTCTTGGCTTGCTGTGTTGTCAACATCACTTTGGCAGCTCTAGGTATGTTATCTTCAGGAGCACTTTTAGATCTGTCAATACTAATGGAGCAGGCAGATTCCTTTAGCTGATAGAACTAGAAAGTTAGGAACAGATAGAGAGATTAGTGCTGCTGTCGTAGCAAAGTGGTGTAGTAAGACGTCGCCGTAAGCTCGAACCTCTTTAGTGTTTAGAAAGTCAATCAGGAAAATCTGACAAACGGAACACCTCAAGGCTCTTCCTTACCTACCCTTTTAATTAATGATGACTTGACTATATTCTTGGAGTTCACTTGTGTTATCGTGAAAGCGTAAAAGCTAAAGTCATTTTTTTTGTTACTGGTTTATCAGTTAGAAGATATTTTGTAGGACAGGCTCTATTTTAATGGTAGTTAATGCTAAGGAAACCAGAAAACTGCTTCTCTTTTCGATGTAAGTCTTCCGAGTTTATTCATCGTACAATAGCTAGACTAGAAGTGTCTGTACTTTGAAAGCGTAATGAAAAACTTTGTGGAAGAACAGCTGCAAGCAGGGCTGTACGCATATTTGGAGCACATTTTTGTGAAAACATAGAAATGTTTGGTGTTGTGTCGTTGAGTCTATCTAATAAAATACGTTACTGCAAATCCTGTACGCACTTTCATACGTGGGCAGCTAGTGTATGTTAGGCACAGTGATGTAGGATTTGTAAAGTATATATGCTGTTTTTACAAAACCAGACGTCAAAAATCTCAAGCAGTGAGAGGGCACTTCCTGATCCTGTACCTAGCTAGGATGCAGGACACACCTTTTGCAACCACAATCTCATTACTAGCCTCGTCCCCAGACTCTCTCGCGCTAGTCTTGTCCGGTGCCCGTATGACAATTCCAGGCGCGAGAGAGTCTGGGATCATCCCGCCTACTTCCTGCCATATCTCCTTTCTAAATGCTCACTAAGTGTCACCCCCAACGTCATCAACTGTCACCCCGAACGTCATCAAGTGTCCCGTAACTTCAAAATCAGATTAGCGTTAGTCTAATCCAATAAACGTATCACAGTGGATGCTATGACCATTGTTTGGTGTTTGCGGCATATCCAGCACTTGCAGACAACTGAAGCATGTTGAAAAGGTAAGACTATGGAGTGTTGGTGACGGGTGTCGTGTAGGCTTGTAGTCTGAGATCTACAATTGGCGGAGTGATGACCTTCTACGTAGTTCACACGCGGCCAGTACCGTTTGCGCGCAGACTAGACTGTAGCAAAAAGCGCGCAATGGCAAGGGAAGGGGGTTGATTTTGACATGAAACTACCGTCTACCCTTCGAGAAGTCTTCAAGTATGAAAACAAATACATCTTTTCGCGAAAGAATAGCCCTGAAAGCTTCAAGTTGACCCTCCAGACGGTAGTTTCATGTCAAGATCAACCCCTTTCCTTGCCATTGCGCGCTTTTTGCTACAGTCTAGTCTGCGCGCAAATGCTAATGGCCGCGTGTGAACTAGCTAGAAAGTCATCACTCCGCCAATTGTAAATCTCAGACTACAAGCCTACACGACACCCGTCACCAACACTCCATAGTCTTACCTTTTCAACATGCTTCAGTTGTCTGCAAGTGCTGGATATGCCGCAAACACCAAACAATGGTCATAGCATCCACTGTGATACGTTTATTGGATTAGACTAACGCTAATCTGATTTTGAAGTTACGGGACACTTGATGACGTTCGGGGTGACAGTTGATGACGTTGGGGGTGACAGTTAGTGAGCATTTAGAAAGGAGATATGGCAGGAAGTAGGCGGGATGATCCCACGCGCCTGGAATTGTCATACGGGCACCGGACAAGACTAGCGCGAGAGAGTCTGGGGACGAGGCTACTCATTACAGCCATTTCCGTGTAAATAGTAAACGCGAACAGTAGTACATAGAACCACGGCTAGATGCAGCTGGGAGCACAAAACCTAGTCTAACTCTACAGCTGCTGCCTATGTAACTACAGTCTTGCACTACCAGGTCACGTGAGTCACCACCTACTTACGTGAGTGTTGACCTTTATTCGGTGAACTAATTGGACGTATATCCGTCATCCAAGTGACTTCATATCAAACACGACTGTTGCCAACGTAAGTTTCCACAAAGATGTTGCTTGCTTTGCAAAGTTAACCCTTGAACAAAATGACGGTACAAGTAGTCAGAAGACAGGCCCAGGGAACTCCTCGGGTGCCTAACATTTGTTAGAGTGGGTGAAGACGCTATGGACCCCATTTACTGTCGATTGCTACTCGTCACCGTTGTTACAGAGTTTAGATGGTCGTCAATTTTGGAGCCAAATTTGGGTGTTGCTGCCTTCTACTTGGCACCAAAGCCCTTGGACACCCAAACGCTTTCTGCGAACTGCTCTAGTGTCAGATCTGGTCACAGCTGCCGGCATTCTGTCTATACACTTGCTACAATGGTACCCTCAGCCGTCATCTTCCGTGCAGCCTTGTATAGACAGATCATTGCTAGCATAATTCTCGTACTGGCAGGAACAAGAGTCCTAGAGTCTGACATGCATATGGAATTGGCAGAGACTTGACTCCATGCTACATATACATGCAGGAATACATTAATTAAATATATATTTTGACTGCTAACTTGGAGCCTTCTGGAGTAAAAGGATTCCTAACTAGTGTCATCAGGAAACAAGATATTCCACATAGAAGATTGAATGACTTGCAGCAGACAACACAAACACTTACTCAATACAATGGAGCAGAGATTAGACCACTTGGGAAGTGCATACTGCGTGTCAAAAATCAGAAGAATGCGCAAACCTATGATGTTCAGTTTGTTGTGGTGGATAATGCAGCTACTACATCCATATTAGGAGCTCAGACATCACAAGCCATGAGTCTAATCAAAGTGGACTATGACAACATCCAGATGATACAAAAGACTGAACAGCCACAGGGGAGAGTCACATGGAGACAAACCATGCTCACCAAAGAAGTGATTACTCAAAAATATGCTGAAGTATTTGAAGGAGAACTTGGCACACTTCCAGGAGTAACACATTTGGACATCGACCCCAAGATACAGCCAGTGAAACAGCCACAGAGACGACTTCCAATTGCCATGAAAGACAGATTGAAAGCAGAGTTGCAGAGACTTGAACGCTTAGAGATTATACAGAAAGAAGAGGCACCCACAGATTGGATCTCAAGCTTAGTAGTGGTGAAGAAGCAAAATGGGAAGCTACGAGTCTGTATAGACCCACAACCACTCAACAAAGCATTAAAACGAAGTCAGTATCAAATGCCGATACTAGAGGACATTCTACCAGAGCTATCAAAAACAAGAATTTTCAGGGTGTTAGATGTGAAGAATGGCTATTGGCATGTACGACTTGATGAACCCTCCAGCAAGCTTACGACATTCAACACACCATATGGGAGATACCGCTGGAATAGATTGCCATTTGGGATCACGCCAGCACCGGAAATTTTTCAAAGGGCACTCGACAATGCAATTCATGGACTTGCCGGAATATACACGATTGCAGACGATATTTTAGTAGTTGGCAGTGGCACAACACATGATGAAGCAAGGAAAGATCATGATGAGAATTTGCTACGACTACTACAGCGATGCAGGAATCAAGGAATAAAGTTGAACAAAGACAAATGCTACATTGCAACACAGAAGGTAGCCTACATGGGACACGTGCTTACCCCTGTCTCAAGGGATTAAGCCGGATGAAGACAAGATAGAAGCAATAGTGAAGATGCCACCACCACAGGATGTACAGGGAGTGAGGCGATTCATTGGTATGACCAACTACTTATCAAAGTTCATGCCACACCTGTCCGACCTCCTCGACCCGCTCCGACAGCTAACTAAACAACACATCCAGTGGGAATGGACTGATGTCCAGGAAATAGCATTCAATGACATCAAGAGAACAGTAACAGCAACACCTGTACTCGGGTACTTTGATCCCATGCAAGGACGAAACAACTATACAGTGTGATGCATCTCAAACAGGACTAGGAGCTGTATTGATGCAATCAGGTCAACCAGTAGCATACACCAGCAGGACTTTAACTGACACTGAGCAACAATAATCAAAGAATAATCAAAGTAGAAACAGATCACAAATCACTCGAGACGATCCACAGAAAACCATTGCACACAGCACCGAAGAGGTTGCAGAGGATGCTCATGCGTTTGCAAAAGTACAGTTTTACCATAGAATACAAACAAGGGAAACAGATGGTATTGGCAGACACATTGTCCAGAGCATACCTACAACACACACCACGAGACTGTGAACGCATAGAAGTATTCCAAGTAAAACATAACATGGCAAAAGAGTGTGAACAAATAGATATGCTACAAGATGTTCAGGTGTCACAAGTGAGGCTAGCTGATATCAGAAATGCCACAAAGACAGACACGACCATGCAGCAGCTGAAACAGACGATTCTACAGGGATGGCTCGACAACAAACATACACTACCAGGATCCATTGCTGAATTTTTCAATGTGAGAGATGAACTAGTCATACAGGATGACATCATTCTCAGAGGAAACAGAGTTGTGGTACCAAGAATTTGCCGCCCAGATATGCTACAGCGGATTCACACATCACACATTGGAGTGAATGGATGCTTGAGGAGAGCCAGGGAGTCATTATACTGGCCAGGGAGTCATTATACTGGCCAGGGATAACAGCCGAAGTAAAAAACCATGTTAGCCGATGTCACATATGCCGGACCTATGAAACTAGGCAAACAAAAGAAAAGTTGCAAACTCATGAGATTCCAGACAGGCCATGGGCCAAAGTTGGAGTAGACTTATTTACATTCCAAGGACGTGAATCTCTACTCACAACGGACTATTATAGCAACTATTGGGAGACGGACAGATTGTTAACTACTACTTCAGAAGAAGTTGTCAAAAAGCTGAAAGCACACTTTGCTCGATATGGAATACCCGACATACTGATATCAGATAATGGTCCTCAATTCTCTTCCAGTTACTTTCACGTTTATAAGGAAATGGGACATTACACACAAGACCAGCAGTCCGGGGTATCCACGGTCGAATGGCAAAGTCGAAAACAACATTAACTAAATATAGGTTACAGACTAATACACCCCGCTCCGTCCACTAAGGCAAGCCCCAGTGCTAACGAGCTGGGCGAGGCGGGGTGGATGTCGTTTATACACTAATTGTTATATTCACAAACAATAATTGTTATGTTCACACTCTGGTTCACATCTTGATAAACTAGTAGCCCCATATGCCACTTATTCTAGGCGAATACTGGACACTGATTGGCGCAGAGGAAGCTAAATTTTATGGTGCTACAAATAAATTAATAATTATGTTTTGTGTCAAGTGGCAAACTCCATGCATTAATGTGTGTGTATGTGAGTGCTTACCTGCCGGTCTGTCTGTCTGTCTGTCTTTGTCTGTTTGTCTCTGTGTCTGTCTGTCTGTTTGTGTGTCTGTCTGTCTGTCTGTCGTCTGTGTGTGTGTGTGTGTGTGTGTGTGTGTGTGTGTGTGTGTGTGTGTGTGTGTGTGTCTGTGTGTGTGTGTGTGTGTGTGTGTGTGTGTGTCTGTGTGTGTCTGTGTCTGTGTGTCTGTGTCTGATCTGTCATTGTTAGTTTGTGTGTGTGTGTGTGTGTGTGTGTGTGTGTGTGTGTGTGTGTGTGTGTGTGTGTGTGTGTGTGTGTGTGTGTGTGTGTGTGTGTGTAGTCGATCCGGGTATTAAATCTGTGAATGTCATTGTCTTCTTGTTCTAGTGTGTAACTCACGCTGTGGCACCGGTATATATCACACAGCCGGTTCTTGTCAGTCTAGCGGACATTGTCTCTGCTGGTGGGGATTCACTGGACCGAATGCAGTATACATTGTCAATGGAAATCTACACCATCGGATCCTGGTACTGCTATAGTATACATTAATTAATTATTATGTGTAATTAATTGCTTAATTATTGTGTAAAGGCTGACCACTGTACGGTTGCATGTACTTACAATCAAGCCTACTACAACAAGCAATGTGCTAGTCTTCCAGGTATATGACTGAATATATGTATATATATATAACATGCACAGTATCTCAATCATACAAAATATATTTTTAGGGACCAGCACAGCAGCACCACAGACTACGACAACAGCGCCACAGACTACGGCAGCAGCACCACAGACTACCACAACAGCACCACAGACTACCACGGCAGCACCACAGACTACCAC
>NC_085103.1:5564547-5567047 GCF_963422355.1 Corticium candelabrum
CGTTGTACCATTCACAATATTTTTCCGTAAGCGTCATGAGACGTTGGTCAGCACTTGTCTGGATACTCGAGCGTTGAGCGCATGCTAACGCACGTTATTGTGACACCACGTGTGTATCATAGATGGACGAAGAAATTGTAATTCTTCTACTTCTCATTCGTCGCCGTAGGCGTAGAGCTAGAGAATCTCAACAACGGCAAATGTGGGTCAGACCAATCTTTCAACGAAGGCGGCAGGTCTTTGTATTCTTGTAGAATGCACGCGCCAAAGACAATGATAACACCACACGCTGTCGATTAGGACCCTCCACCCAAGCCAAATCCGGGATTTACTAGGACTGTTCTTTGACTTGATTTGTAGAAAGTAATCACGTGTTTTCCGGTTACGTTGGTACACTTCCGGAATCGACGCTAGAGTTGAACTCGAGTCAATACAACTCCAGCGTCAAGAACGCTGGACGAACGCTGCGACGATCGTCGTCGACGTTGACATGTTCACAATATGACGCTCACGCTAGCGTCATCGTCATCGTCAGCGTCAACGTCAGCGTCGTATTGTGAACCGGACATAAATTACGTAAATGCTATTGTGCCACACCCACCTCACTTCTCTTCTCCACCTTGTTTATCCAGTGGACATTTAAACTCTTCATCTCTTCAACAAATAGTGACAACATATTACTTTATGGTCTTCTAGTTATTCCAACTAAAATTAAGTTTTAATTACTTTGTGATTTTGTCCACGCAGCTTTTGCACATGAGGTGACCGCACGGAGTCTGTAGAGGCTCTCTGAGAGCAAGAAAGCAGACGAGACACTCGAGATCTTCCTCAAGTGACTTTACAAACTCCGCTTCATAACCACCGGACGCACCATCTGCAGACGCCATGTTGAGTAGAACAGAAATATACGAAAGCCGACAGGTGCACGTTTATATCAAACACGCACCTGTCGGCTTCAGTAGAAATATGATATTGGAATGAATCAATTACATGCATCATGTGCTGCTTGTTTGGTGATCTAGTTAGTCAAAACCTTAAGTTAATTAACTTAACTAAATTAATAGTAGACTGTTGTATGATGCTGGAAAAAACAATGCAATTGTAACTACCAACGTTGATTTGATTGTATACTTTTTAAACGTGCTTTTTCGTAGTCTGTCGTTACATTAACTTCTTGCAGTATAACTAGAGGAGATGATGTCGATTGTTATAATTATGAATTTGTTACAAACAAAGTCTCAAAGCGTGTTCACACCGAGCCTAGAGGCTCACGTGAGCCTGGGTACGAGGGTACTCTAGAGGACACACCTCGCATACTTTAGATCTGCCTTCTAGAGTATAGCTTTAGTGTCAGTACAAGTAGTCTAGTAAACTGTAGTGTACTGTCTAGACACTGATCGATAAGCGTGGCCGATAGGAATGCTAGATGTCAGCAATTTCAAGCAAATTTTTTCGACAAACAAACTAGGCGAAGAAACATATGTCATTGCCCGGACAGAAACTAGAACTAGAACACACACAGAAATTAGAACTACTGCAACGTAGGCACGAAACGTTTTGTGTCGTCGTCGCATGGATACGTCTAGATAGATACTCAGAATTTGTGTTGGACTATCGTGTTTCAGTGTGTACACAGTACCACGACGTCACATGCATACTTCTCGTGAACGGATAAAATTAGCACGCAATTACATTAATCGAATTAGAACCGTGACGTCATGAGATTTTTATAACCATGACGTCTACCAGATCTATGGGAATTTATTTAGGTACCGTACAGTATATAGTATCTCTATCCACCGTGGACTGTGTAACTTAACAACACCAGCGATAACAATGAGCTTATTCTCTACATTCCATGGTCCCTTGCGTCCGTATAGCGCATGCGCTTCGCGTTAATAAATAATTAATGAAATGCATGCAGGTGACCGACAAAATCGATCAGTTGGTCTCTCAAGACTCCTGGGAGTCATTTGATCTGCCGGATACCGTTACACTGCGCCCCATTCCTGACGTTGCCCGCTTCTCGTCTCCTCCTGTAGCTGTTGTAACAGCTCGAAACCTTTCTCGTTTATTGCATGTGCATAGAGTCAAGAAGGAAAATGAACATTTTGTTGCATCGGATTCTGCTGGCGACTGTTCTCATATTCACGGCATTTGGTTGGTTTTTCTTCTTGCTTTATGGTCTAATTCCTTTCGTTTAGCTTAAACTTGTGTCTTGCTTTTGTGTTGGATGCTGCAGAGAAGAGAGCACAGAGTGCAGGTTGGCTAATTAGCTAATGAGCGTGTGACTATTAGATTGCATGAGATGACATGTGTTAATTGTTAATGTTAGGTCTTGTTGCATTTACATTTGTTGTATTGTGTCTTGTATGTATGCTGAGTGTCTGTCTGTGTAGCTTTGTAGACTACTAAATATCATTTGTATAATAATAGTAACTTAGTAGATAAGAGCTAAGTATAGGTTAATTATAGACCGCTGGCGATTGTATAAACAAAA
>NC_085103.1:5572047-5574547 GCF_963422355.1 Corticium candelabrum
AAAGTGCACACTGTTTCAGAATCCTGCATACGATAAACTACCTGCTGCACAACAGAAAACTAGTAGTGAGGTAGGTACATGTACACACACACACACACACACACACACACACACACACACACACACACACACACACACACACGCACACACACACACACACCACACACACACACACACATTCGTACACTGCAGAGAGGTTTGGTTGTAGTTGGTTCCCCTTGGTTGCTGCTGTAGACTGGAGCCAACACTGACAATCCGTTATACAGTGACGTCATTGACATACCAACCAGCAGTCACCATGAACAAACAGGAGGCTATAAACAACCTGCTCAATTAGATCATGAAGAGCCTGTTCAATCGGAAGGCGTTGCTGGGGTGGATGATCCAGTGAACAAAGAGAGCAACCCAATCAATGAGAGTGGAGACATAATTTCATCGTCCGATAATAAGGTCAATATGAGCAGCAACCAAGATCCTTACGACAAGCAAACAAACATAGAATGTAACACGTCTCATTCTGCTTCTAATGTTAATGACAACTACGAGAGTGTTCCCAGTCAGCAGGCTGATGGAAGTGTGAATATCAATGACAAGTCGGGTGATGGTTTGTATGAAGAACTTTCGTAGTGTTTACAATTTTCTCACATTTTGAACATTAAGGCAAGGTGCGTCGTTGCGTCATTTCAATAACCAATGATATGCATGCGCACGTTCATTGTGCAAAAACATAATTTAGTTAATTAATATGTCAGACAATTCACGAATTGCTGATATCGTTTGGTTTAGATATGTGGTTGTATTATATTATATCTTGTGGTTGAAATAAATATTTAATTACAACAGACGTGGCAGATCTTGAGTGCTGACTAGCAGATGCCATGACACTTTGAACATTAATAAGTAATTTCTGAGCGTAGCGAGGCTTCTAATCTGGGTCGCACAATAGAAATGGGCGTGGTCCTATATGGGTCTCCATCGACCCTCAGGTGTGTGTGTGTGTGTGTGTGTGTGTGTGTGTGTGTGTGTGTGTGTGTGCGTGCGTGCGTGCGTGCGTGTGTGTGCATGTGTGTGTGCGCGCGCGCACACAAATCTAAAATTTCTCCTCCCCACGACCACGTTTCATGATAGGACCTACCTTTTTAAAAATCGCTTCCGTGTCCGACTACAGATGAGTCTAGGAACGATTCGTTTAGGTGAGCGAACCGTGGCGAAAACGCTTCATGAACTTCCGTCGCCCCATCCTTTTGTATTGTAGCTAGGGATTGTGCGTAGGTGACAACCAAGAAACACCTTCAGGAGTTGAATGCCACCTACAGTCAACTATTCACACGTCCCATACTACAATTAATCCTTTACTACACTGCGCTGCATCTAACACTGTCGATAGTCAATGTCTGCTGATATCAATTTCTATGTCAGTAAATACCTAGCCTCGGTTCCAGACGCTTTCCCGTACGTACTGTACGTGACAGGTATGTGGGGTCAAAAGTAGGAGGAGCGAGCGGTAAAGGGTCTGGGCGCACTTGTACCGCAGACGAGTTCAGGGGCGGGAAAGCTATTAAACATCAAACGCTCCGCACCAATAGAAACTTCCCGCTCGCTCTCCGAGCGGTGGTTTTGATTGGTCTACAACAAGAACAATACCACTTAGTCTAGGGTTACAATTCTAGACATGCTAATTAACGTTGAGAGACACACAGGTAGGCTAGTATTACTAGTAATGCGTGAACCTTCGTCGAGCGTCGCTTCAAACGAAAGCTACGAAGCAATACTCATTGGGAGTAGCTTCGATCCGGAGTGGAGCAAATCTAGCTTTCCCCCAACCAGTCTCGTGTAGGTACGCAGAGTGTAGCCAAACACCGCGACTGCCGACTGCTCTTTCTAGCGACCGTAGACAGGATAGAAGCCGGTTCTAATTTTTCCAAAGCTATAGTTGTAAATTCTGTATGTCTTTGTGTATCGCGTTACGTACATTAGTTAGCTACGGTATCAGTAGTTGGCGACGCGCGTTAGCAAGGAAGTCCCGTATGTAACGCGCGCACTACTCTTCACGTTTGTGCATACTACGGCAGCAAGATTGGATGCTTGTAGATTTTCAGGTAGCGCTACTTGAAATACAACGTTTCTGTTGTTTCTGATCAAAATTGACGTCTTTCTAGCTAGATTTTCTCTCATGTCGAACAGCGCGTAGTGATTGGCTGCCCAGCCATTGTCCCTCGTTGCCGCGTGCGACACAAAGAATAATGTGGCGTGATTGGTCACTCGCTTGCATACCATACATTCCTGAAGCGTGACACCCATATATGGTCATTTTTAGCGTACATAGTCAGCCAGCCACAGAGATTTGGGGCAAATAGAACCCCGTTAGTATACCGCTCCTCGCAAGTCACGTGACTTCTTCAAAGTCCCTTTGACTCGTAGCTTTCAAACAACAGCTGCAGCGTTTCTTGCGATGGAGGTCTTCCCGAGTGAATTAGAAATCGAAGCTACGCCTGTAGTA
>NC_085103.1:5584547-5634547 GCF_963422355.1 Corticium candelabrum
ACATGCACACACGTGCATGTGCACACAAACTAAGCTATTTTTGTTTGTATAGAAACACATCGATACTTGCTCATACACACCAGTGGCTTGTTCCAATCTTGGTTGTTCAGCTGAAGTGACCAAATCTGAATTACAACAACATGTTGACATTTTTTGTGACTTTCGTTTTGTCAACTGTCCATACTGCAATGAGCCAATGACAGCTAAGGAGCTAACTGATCATATATCATCATGTTTGAAAGCACCTGTAATCTGTCCAAATGAATGTGAAGATGGAAAAACAATGAACCGAGAAAATGTTGGTTGATATTAAATTTTATGTTGAATGATGAATACATCGAGTTATGTGTGTGTGCACGCACATGTGCTTGTTTCATCTATCAATCTGTTTGGCTGTCTGTATGTTTGTTTGTCTGTCTGCCTGTCTATATGTCTGTGTCTGGCTGGCTGGCTGTCTGTCTGTATGTATGTATGTTTGTCTGTCTGTCTATCTGTCTGTCTGGCTGTCTGTCTGTCTGTTTGTCTATCTGCCTGTCTGTTTACTTGTCTGTTTGCATCCATATGCTTGTTTGCATGTCTGCACAACTGTCTGTCTGTTTGTCTGTCTGTCTGTCTATAAGTCCGTATGTTTGTTTTTCTGCCTGCCTGTCTGTCTTTGTGTGGACAGTGTGTTTCTATTAATCTAATTATGTATATTATTATATAATAGCTGGCAAGTCACATGGAAATTTGTCCAAAGAAAGTAGTGACATGCAACATTGTTGGATGCAATTTCAAAGTAATTTTCAACACACAATAAAATATTTTAATATCCGTTATTCTATACTTACATGCCTGACCTATAATTTAGGGACAACAACATGAGCTGGATGCACATGCTGAAGCTTCACTGCCACTTCATTTGACTTGCCTTGGTGAATGCATTAAACAACTGCAACTTGAAGTGAAAGATTTCGACTGCAAAACAGACGACAAGATCAAAGACCAAATTCAGAGTCTCAAGAAGCCAGCAGTACATGACTCAATGAGCAGCGACAGTGAGCAGAAACTGTCGGCACTAGAAGATCAGTTGAGAGAGTTGGAGTCTCGTCAAACTGTTATGCAGCAGAAGACAATCGCGGCGTGTTACGAGTCAGTCGATAACATTCAGAAACAGTTCAAGACGAAAGTTGATTTATTGGATCAACACATGAGACTGATGACAGAGAAATGCATTAAATTTGAAGAAACTATTTCTATGCAGGATGTCAGGATGAAGCAACTGGAAAGCGAATTATCTCAATACAGACTCAACGGTGGAACGAATGTGGGTCTGCATCAGCAGTTTACGGCTCAAGATCGAGTGCTGGCGAGTCATGATATGAAACTAGCAGAACACGGTCTGAGGCTTGACATGATTGATTGTAAGAACACGAACGGTGTGCTGCTGTGGAAGATTACTGACATGAGACGACGAAGACGAGATGCTGTGAGTGGCAAGACACCATCCGTCTACTCACAACCATTCTACACGTCACCCAATGGATACAAGATGTGTGCTCGTCTCTATCTGAATGGAGACGGGATGGGACGTGGTACTCATTTGTCTCTTTTCTTTGTAATTATGAGAGGAGAATACGATTCTCTTCTTCCTTGGCCGTTTAGACAGAAAGTCACTCTCGTACTCATTGATCAACAAGGTGGCAGTCACGTGTCTGACACGTTCAGACCTGATCCCACGTCCTCATCATTTCAAAGACCAAGAAACGAGATGAATGTTGCATCTGGATGTCCACTATTTGTACCTCTGGCTACCTTAGACAGCAATGGATATGTTAAAGATGACACTCTATTTATAAAGATAGCAGTTGATATCACAAATGTTATACGACCAGATGCCAGCTGAAATCATGGACAGAGCTGTATGACAATTAGGGCACTACTGTTTGTGTTGCTCGATCTTTGGCCTCAATATACTGTTTTTTGGTTTCACACCATTTGACAACTTTGATTTTGCTTTGATAGGAAAGGGCAGTTTTTACAAGATTTTTTACTTATAATAGTATTTGCATACCCAGTGTTATGTATATGGTTATTATGTATTGTTTTTGGACTGGATATATTTATTCTGTTATCTATTCATATCCAGATTTAGCAAAATTGGCGACAAAAGCAACGTCTTAGTACAGGGTAGCCTTTAGAATCAATTATTAAATTATAACAACTAAATTATAGCAGTTGTTTGGAAGTTGCGCGCGCATAAACGTAATTGTGTCGTTTCCCGGATAAGACTAAATCTGAACATTGACGTAGTGTTAAAATTTGATTGAGAGAAGGTTAGCTGTTACTTTTATTTTTTATTTTTAATTTTTAAAATTAATCAATGTATGCATGATAGTGATGTCCACAGAATTGGTAAAGACATGTATACTGTATAGCTAGATTACTAAAAAAATTTTGAAGTATGTACACATATACCTTCTATATAATTTCTATTTCTGTCTTTGCACGTGACCAACTTGTTTTAAATTTTTAATTTCACGCGCAGTTCGATCTTAGGATATCAATATAATAATTCATTAATGGAACAAAACGACAGATAATTGATAGTTTGATTATGATATGAACATGCATAATATCTAATACTGTACTACAGTGTAGATAACAAAATGCAGCAGCTTGAATTAGACGTTGTGCTAGTAAGCACGTTAATTATAGCAAGAAGTCTAACTAAGTTGTACAAACTTCAACTTTGATGAGAAGGGATTTGTCTTCAGTGCGAATATACTTTCTGGTCTGAAGGGAATGATGTGTGGTAAACTGTGGACAACCCAAACCCTTGTCGTTATATTCAGCAGTTGGCTTTCTTAGTGCCTCTCTAACAGCAACAGTATCAGTATGCCACTTAGTTGTGTCAAACATTCTTGTCATGCTGGCAGCTGCTGAATTTGGCTGTTGATCGACTATGAACAGTTCGTACTTTAGTGGAAATGGCCATTCTAATAGATCATCATATTCTCCCTTCATCACTTGCAAGAAAACGCCAACATAAAACGCATGATTTTCTCTGCCTACTTTGGTGTTGTTTGGCTTAAACTTAAGACACAGTTTGTATCCTGGATATCCTGTGTAGAAACTTTCACTGTAGATGATTTCACATTTATGATTCTTTGCATCTTGTAGAACATCTGGCCAGTTCTTGATTCTCCAGAAAAAAGTGCAAACTTGTCCTGTAGTGGCATGCAACTGACGTTTAAGATGCTCGTTCTCTATCGTCAAATCAGACACTTTCTGAAGAAGAAGATCCATGTGTTCATTGGTGTGTGCTCGTTTGTGTTCTCGTAATTCCTTTTTCTTCAACTTGACACATGCAATTAATTATTACTATTTAGGTTCAATGGAAATAAATCATCAATTAATTATATCATTTTGCAGTTATATAATATAAGCTATAGCTAGATAATTACAATAATGTACATACAGTACAACAAACAGACAAACCAATTAACAGACAACAGATACATATGTATAGATACAGGTATACAGACAATCTAGTCAAACAGCTAGACAGACAGACAGACAGACAGGCAAACATATCATCAACCTTGTGAGTGCAGCCTGCTTCAGCATATGGACATTGCACTAACTCTAATTCACAACTTCCAGCTGACATGTGAGTCTACAAGTAATTAAATCAGAAACATTTTATATTTATATTTAGTCATGTAAATCAACTACGTTAAGTTAATTAAGTTAACTAGTGCTTGCTTGGTAGCTATAATTAACCTTGAGTTGGTTGAGTTGTCCAAACCATTCACATCCTTCTCTAAATCGACCACATTTCACTTTGAGACATGATACTTTGCGTTCAAAGTCCCGGTCAGGAAATGTCTGCAAAACACATCTAATATAACAGACATAGAGCAACATTTAATTAATGAAATTGAAAAAGTTGCCTCTCTAGCCCTTGAACATAACTTGTTGTCAAGAGGACAGGTGAATTTCTTGTTTCTGCAGGAAAGCCCAAACAGTATTTATCATGGAGTAGCTAGACTATTTGCTCTACACTGCATGTACACAATTTAGACTCTAGCTATAGGATCCTCATTGTCCGACCTTGTTATCTTGTCAACACAAGATTTGCAATATCGATGGCCGCATGACGTAAGAAGTGGTTCTTTAAGATGAAGCAAACATATAGGACACTCGAGATCCTTTGGCAAAGGATCCAGAAACTCAACAGGATCATCCATTTCCAACAGCAGCTCGATCGCGTTTATTGGCGCTACACGGGTCTGGGAGGCCGAGGCTTTACGGCTGTTGTCTGTGTCAGAGCCGTAGAGACTGTATAGTGTTGGATTGTAGAAAGAGAAAGCAGGAAATTAAAAGAGGTGTTGGAAAAAGATGCGGGACGAAGTTTGGAAGTACGTGTTTTGGATGAATGATATTAATAGAAATAATATGCCTACTAGCTATAGGCAGTTGTGCTACCTAGATACATGCACTTGCATGACTAAAGCCGTAGCTCGCGATGGTAGCTGTACATGTCAATGCCTAGTTGTGAAGGCTCCAACGCATTAAAAATTAATTGTTTGCATGAAGTCAAATTTTCAAGGTGCTGCAGCTAGTCTAGTAGAGTATATGATCATGAAGTCTACAGCATGTGGACAGTGGTGAGGGTTTTATAAATATAGGTTAATTAATTAAGGAATACTCACGCACGCAGACATGCACATTCACACCTCTAATCTACCAGTAGAACAGCTAGGCAGTTGCAGGCATATACAAGCTAGTAAACAATAGAAGCCTAATTAGTTAATAATCGTATATACCAGATATGTTAATTTGTCAGCCTTCCAAATGTTGTAAATTTTAGGCTATATAAGCCGGTTTAGGAAGTAAAATGCAAGCTAGGAGTATATATATATATATATATATATATATATATATATATATATATATAGCTGCAGTTTGCACCACAAACAGCATATTTTATTGAGGTTATTATATATGGAGTCTATACTATTTATGAAATGTAAGGAATCTGCTACTCGATAATTACACTTCTAAGTTGGAAATTGTGCTGTTTTTCAAAGGGCTGTGGTTACACATGCAATATCTTGGAGCAAATTAATTAAGCAATGACAGTATATGTATGCCACCCGTCTAGATCTACAAAATGGGTGTCTGCATATGCTGTGAAACGATGCAGCTCATTTATCAAGATAACAAGCAAGTGAGTCTGTGGAAAGAGTTCCACATACAGACACACCTACCAACATGTCAATCACATCCAGCTTGACATGTGGAGACTCACATGTGCAGACAAGTGTTAATTGGCCCCAAATTCTCATACATGTTATTCCAACCTCAGTACAAGTTGGAGCACAGCTAGTATACAGGTGCTGAAGTCTATATACCAGCTTGCATGAGACTGATGCAAATGCTTCAATAAAGCAACTTCATTTACACAAACTTGATCTAAATTTGTGGAACAAAATTCAGCCACTCATTGCAACTATAATCACTAAACTCGGTTGTATCAAGTCAACAAAACAAGTTGGATGACAATCAATGTCACTCTTAGAGTTTTTATTCTAAGTAATTAATATTAACTAATCCATACCATTTGGCATCGAAATGACAGTAGCTACATTGTTGTCACTCAAACTGTCAACAGGACTGAATGTTGCTTGTTTCTCGGCTGTGAATATATTTTTGTCTGAACTGCAACTGCATGCGTTTGTCCTCTTCAGGTATGGGCCGAGGTGCTGACACTGCAGATGCTATTGCTGTGTGTGCTTGATGTATGGATGACTGATAGTCAAGACCAATGGCTGGTGATTGGGAGCACCTTAAGCTTAACTCTGAGCTCTGATCGTTCTTGATTTCAGTTTGATCAGGTGTGCCTTGAATATGAACAAGTGAAGGTCAGACTCAATGTTACATATGATCAAACAGCCAGTTTTCACACACACACACACACACACACACACACACACACACACACACACACACACACACACACACACACACACACACACACACACACACACACACACACACACACACACTGTCTAAACTAACATTAGAAAATACATCCAGACGTAGGTAGCAACTGGGACTCCCAACATCTCCAATCATGCAGGCTCTATGTCTGTCTACAATACTGCATGTGCTTAGTGTACCTGCCAGCTAGGCGTTCCTCGGCTGTGCTGTAGAAGCTGAACAAGCTGAAGAACAATCACGAGAGTATGTGGCAATGAATGTACTTTTCAAAACATGACAATCGAGTAGAACATTGCACAAACTGAACGCAGTCAGTATACGTACGGTAGTAGTTAGTATCTCAGCAGCAACTCTCCACATTACAACTAGGAAACAATCTGCACACAATAATGCTAATGACATATACTGTACCCATGAAAAAGCATGTCTAGCAATTAAGAGACTAGTTTAGCACATAAAACTATGCACGACTCAAGTTTGTGGTATAACAATTAAACTACACACTTGCAGTGAGCTGATGATAGAATATCAATAATATTGAAGTCTCATTTTCTGATCAGAATTTCTGATCAGAATTTCTGCACTTACAAGGAGAGAGTCATCTCTGATGTAAGCCTGCTTTGTCAAATCCAAGTGACTAATAAGATTACAGTCCCCCATCCTGACAAGTTTTGATCAGTTTTTCTCATGTACAGTAACTGTCAAATTGCCACTCTCTACAGCTGTCACTTTCAGCTGAGTCAGGTGTACATCAATTTCATGATCTACCATATGGCCCGGGCCCCATATGCTCAACGGTATCACCTAATGATGTCAATGTGCTACTACTGCACTAGGAAGGTAATGTGCACCATATCTGTGTATACAATGTGTTTCAACGTCTTTTATCTGAAGTCTCATATATGTATCAGTCAACACCATCCTAGAGTTTAGTCTCAAACATACCATGCAGTATACATATAGTTACCTAGCTAGATATGTTTTTTGCTACTAGAATGAATGGGCTCCTGCAGGTAATAAATACTCATGCATGCATGATTGTGTACTCCTCCCATCATTAATTTTGTCTGTCGCCTTTGTGTACACATGTAACCCACTTGTTCATCAATTTGCATGTTTGTTTGCTAATTGTCTGTTTATCAATGTGTAAGTTTGTCATCTCTAAGCATACCTAGTGAGAACATCCAACAGACAGAAATTCACAAAAAACTTGAGCAAAATCACATCCATCATCTGCGTGTTTCTGATTAAAATTTTTGGGTTACCAACTTTTCAAATTTATATTATTATTTAATTGACTAACCTGCAGATCATGCAACTCTCCAATCCATGCACATCCATCTCCATTGTTGTTGCACTTCACTTTAAGATCAACAACTTTACGTTCATGAATTTTATCCAAAAATGCCTGAAGTGATTATTTACAATATATAACCCTAATAATATGTAATGTAAACGCTATTGTACTGCACCCACCTCACTTCTCTTCTCCACCTTGTTATCCAGTGGACATTTAAACTTTCTATCTCTTCAACAAATAGTGACAACATATTACTTTATGGTCTTATAGTTATTCCAACTAAAATTAAGTTTTATTTACTTTGTGATTTTGTCCACGCAGCTTTTGCACATGAGGTGACCGCACGGAGTCTGTAGAGGCTCTCTGAGAGCAAGCAAGCAGATGGGACACTCGAGATTTTTTCAACGGCTTTACAAACTCCGCTTCATAACCACCAGTCGCAGGAGCTGCAGACGCCATATTGAGTAGAACAGAAATATGATATTGGAATGAAGCAATTACATGCATCACGTGCTGCTTGTTTGATAATTTGTATGTATAGTCAAACCTTCATAGTAGACTGATGTTATTAGGGTGCCGCAAAAAAGCAATGCAATTAATTGTAACAACGTTCGACTAGTTGATTTGATTGTAAATTTGCCTGTTCAAAGCCTGTCGTTACATCACTTCTTGCAGTCTAGATAAAGAAAAGCGATAATTATAATGAAGATGGTTAAGATCGAGACACAAAACTCGATCTACAATATTGTGGAAGAGTTTACTTAATTAGTACAAACAAGTGTTATTCAGACTAAGTTTTATGTACATAATTAATTAACATAACGCAACAGTTGTTGCGAAAATAGCCACATGCATTGCAGTTGTGAAAATCACGACAAAGTCACATGGTATAGACAGTAGAAGAATAATTTGTTAATTAATTAATAGTTACAAACATGACAAGCGCATGCATGCATGCGCATTTCATGTGATCGTACGTGGTATGGTACACGTGTACATTCGCAGTTTTTACAAACTGGATTACGCAGTCAATAATTTACGAGCTAGAACAGTCATAATGATATCATGTGTTTGATTGCACAATATAGTTGCAACACGTACAAAATATTGCAGTAAGTGTAGTCTAGCAATACAAAACGACTAGAAGACTCCTACTGTACAACGGGCATGATGCGTATGACGTACGTGTCATCTCTGCCAAAACTCACATCGCTCGCAGAAGAAAATTTGCGTTGAGCTCGTGCACAAGGCATGCACGCAGAAGTTGCGCAAGCGGAAGTCAACATGACTAAGCCAACATGACTAAGTCAACATGACTAAGTCAACAAACGCTATTATTAGGACAGCACAACTGGACTGAAGCTTAGTTACTAGGTGTTCTGATGTCAAGTAGCACTAGGTTGGTATGTCTAGGTCTGTTCAAGATCACGGAACGAGCTGTCAGTTGACGTATGCAAGAGATGTGCCAGAGAGCAGTAACCACATTGTGTAAGTACAGCTAGTGCACTGGCCAGTTTGTGTAAGTACAGTGCGGTGCACTAGAGCCAGTTTGTGTAGGTACACGTGTAAACTAGAGAGCCAGTTTGTCTAGGTTAGTACAAATTTCTCGCCTTTGACCGTCACAATTGCTGTTAAACAAACGAAAGTAATGTCTCTGTCACGATTAGCACGGTTGCCGCAACCCACAACAGCACTAGCTTCGCCCCAGACGCAGTGTGGATTGCAGCCCGGATGCCATCACCACTACGTCTGGTATGGTACCGCCTTTCTGGGCGGGAGTAAGTATGTAATCAAATTCTTCAGCGCGTATCATACTGGTGATGAAAGCGCATCCGGGGCTGCAATCCACAAGGCTACAACAGCAGTTTCCACTGCGATATTGAAGTCCCGAATGTTTTCCAGCACGTGCGCACGTGAGTAGGTTAACGCGTACGGCAACCGTTTCGGACCAGTGGGTGGGGCACAACAACCTACAGTAACTGTAAATGCGCCTTTGGCCAGAAGCGCGCTGATCTGACTCCGCCTTGACAAGAGCTTTCTCTAGTGATATGCGTAATTGCTCTCAGAGACGTCTCACTGCCTAGCTACATGAGTTTTCCCACGGTACGCGAAATTCGTGGACCAACTTCTTGTAGAATAGCTCGACAGCCACAAACGAAATAAATAGACGGCACTATTAGTCAAGAATTCGAAGAATTCGAAGAACTGAACTCCCATGCACAATTGCATGTAGGTTACAACCAAATAGGGAAAACAGAGTACACCGTAAGAAGAATAGAAAACACGTGATTAGATTATGGTATTCGTAGAATCATAGTGCGTGCGTTACTATGACGTCATTGCTATTTTAGGACCTTTGTGGTTTGTATATGTTAGTTACCATGGTCATTGCACGTTTGTATAAATGTTCGTTACCATGGTCATGTACAACAGTACCGTCACTTGTTCATGTCTAGACTTGCCGGTTGTTACAGCGTCGCATACGTAACCAAAGTCCCAGAGAACTTACATTGTGTGTTATGTCGCACAGTGCTCGACAAGCCAGTCCAAGCGTCTTGCGGAGATCGCTTCCATCAGCCATGCTTCAAGTCTTTATTTAAGTGAGTGAAAAAAGTTACTAATTTGTTAGTTACAGTAAAGTAGCAGAAGAATGTTTGAGTTGGTTGTACTGTACTGTACATGCATGTACATCAAGCACTGATTGAAGCTAAAAGAAATTGGTTGTACCAATTTATCAATATCTCGAAGACACTTTGACTTTGCTTTACTATGTTACGTTTGTCCTTTTCCTACGTACTAGTAGGCTTGTTCCAAGCTTGTCTATAGTTAGCTAAAAGGTGATTGACCTTTGTATTGTACTAGTGTCGGTCGGTTCAAGGTACATACGTACATGAGTATAGATCGACATGTACACTACCTTTGCTCTTTCCACTAACTCACCATAATGTTGTGCATTCTACATTTGTTGCGATAATGTCATCAAGTTGTTAGCCAGTTATCTAGTGCTTGAAGCTAGAACTAAAAGGTTTTTATGGATATTGAGTATTTCGTTGCTTTTGTAGCAGTTATTGAGGTATGAGAAACCGTTTGCTAGGTTGTGTGGCTGTAGGTGTGTATATGACATCGATCTTCCTAGACTTTGCATGAAATTATCAATAAAGAATTATATGGCATGACAATATTGAAATATCAGTTTGTGTCAATTCCAACTTGGTGTGTCCTCGGTGTGTGTGTGTGTGTGTGTGTGTGTGTGTGTGTGTGTGTGTGTGTGTGTGTGCTGCATAATTTAACAAACAATATTAATTAAAATATAATTGTTTGCATATATAGGGAATGTGAAAATCCAATATGCCCAACTTGTAAGGAAAAACTAGACAAAGGAATAGTAAGTCACATAATGTTTGCATAGATTGAAAATTGTTAATTTTGTTGTTTTTATTTAGTCCTACAGGGATGTGTTTGCTGACAAGGAACTGATGGAACTGGAAGTCTTTTGTCTTATGAAATCTGCTGGTTGTGACTGGAGTGGTGAACACAGATTGCTAGAAGTAACTTTGATTGATTAGATTTATGGACACACACACACACACACACACACACACACACACACACACACACACACACACACACACACACACATGCACACAAGAATAACATAATTTATTATTGCAGTCAAACTAAGTTATTTTTGTTTGTATAGAAACACATTGATACTTGCTCATACACACCAGTGGCTTGTTCCAATCCTGGTTGTTCAGCTGAAGTGACCAAATCTGAATTACAACAACATGTTGACATTATTTGTGACTTTCGTTCTGTCAACTGTTCATACTGCAATGGCACAATGTCAGCTAAGGAGCTAACTGATCATATATCATCATGTTTGAAAGCACCTGTAATCTGTCCAAATGAATGTGAAGATGGAAAAACAATGAATCGAGAAAATGTTGGTGGATATTGAAATTTTATGTTGAATAATGAATACATTGAGTTGTTGTTGTTGTGTGTGTGTGTGTGTGTGTGTGTGTGTGTGTGTGTGCGTGTGTGTGTGTTCGCTTTTTTCATTTATCAGTCTGTGTGGCTGTTTGTATGTTTGTTTGTCTATCTGTCTGTCTGTCCGTATGTTTGTTTGTTTGTTTACTTGTGCATATGTTTGTCTGTCTGTCTGTGTGTTTGTTTGTCAGTCTGTTTGTTTGTCAGTCTGTTTGCATCTGTACGTTTGTTTGCCTGTCTGACTGTCTGTTTGTTGTCTGTTTGTCTGTCTGTCTGTCCGTATGTCTGTTGGTCTGTATGTATGTATGTATGTTTATCTGTCTGTCTGTTTGTCTGTCTGTCGGTCTGTATGTTTGTCTGTCTGTCTACCTGTCTGTTTTTGTGTGGACACAGTGTGTTACTATTTATTTATCTAATTATGTATATTATTATATAATAGCTGGCAAGTCACATGGAAATTTGTCCAAAGAAGGTAGTGACATGCAACATTGTTGGATGCAATTTCAAAGTAATATTTAACACACAATATTTTAATATCTGTTATTCTATACTTACATGCCTGACCTACAATTTAGGGACAACAACATGAGCTGGATGCACATGCTGAAGCTTCACTGCCACTTCATTTGTCTTGCCTTGGTGAATGCATCAAACAACTGCAACTTGAAGTGAAAGATTTTGACTGCAAAACAGACGACAAGATCAAAGACCAAATTCAGAGTCTCAAGAAGCCAGCAGTACATGACTCAATGAGCAGCGACAGTGAGCAGAAACTGTCGGCACTAGAAGATCAGTTGAGAGAGTTGGAGTCTCGTCAAACTGTTATGCAGCAGAAGACAATCGCAGCGTGTTACGAGTCAGTCGATAACATTCAGCAACAGTTCAAGACGAAAGTTGATTTATTGGATCAACACATGAGACTGATGACAGAGAAATGCATTAAATTTGAAGAAACTATTTCTATGCAGGATGCCAGGATGAAGCAACTGGAAAGCGAATTATCTCAATACAGACTCAACGGTGGAACGAATGTGGGTCTGCATCAGCAGTTTACGGCTCAAGATCGAGTGCTGGCGAGTCATGATATGAAACTAGCAGAACACGGTCTGAGGCTTGACATGATTGATTGTAAGAACACGAACGGTGTGCTGCTGTGGAAGATTACTGACATGAGGCGACGAAGACGAGATGCTGTGAGTGGCAAGACACCATCCATCTACTCACAACCATTCTACACGTCACCCAATGGATACAAGATGTGTGCTCGTCTCTATCTGAATGGAGACGGGATGGGACGTGGTACTCATTTGTCTCTTTTCTTTGTGATTATGAGAGGAGAATACGATTCTCTTCTTTGTTGGCCATTTAGACAGAAAGTCACTCTCATACTCATCGATCAACAAGGCAGCAGTCACGTGTCTGACACGTTCAGACCTGATCCCACGTCGTCGTCATTTCAAAGACCAAGAAATGAGATGAATGTTGCATCTGGATGTCCACTATTTGTACCTCTGGCTACCTTAGACAGCAATGGATATGTTAAAGATGACACTCTATTTATAAAGATAGCAGTTGATCTCACAAATATTATACAACCGGATGCCTGCTGAAATCATGGACAAAATCTGTATGACAAATTATGACAAAGCACGATATACTTTGAAAAGTTTCATTTTGTTTTGGGAAAATGGCAGACTTACATGATTTTTACATATTGTTGGACCCAGTGTTTTTTTAGTTGACAAAGATGCTTATTATTGTTATTAATTTGGAGAAGTATGCAGCTGAGTATTTAATTAAATTATATGGAATTCCATTTTAATGTTCAGATCTAAGCGGCAAAAGCAACGTTGCAGCAGTCATTGATAATTAATTAGGTTATACAGTAGTTAGTCCAAAGTTGGGCGCGCATGAACATGGTTAGGTTGTTTACGGGATGTCTCGCTTGGCTAAGATGTGCTGTGGTAAGCATTGACGTGTTGCTAGCATTTCCATTGAGAAAAGGTAATCTATAAATTAACATATCCATTGCTGTCTAAGATAGCCAGAGGTACAAATAGTGGACATCCAGATGCAACATTCATCTCATTTCTTGGTCTTTGAAATGACGACGACGTGGGATCAGGTCTGAACGTGTCAGACACGTGATTGCCACCTTGTTGATCGATGAGTATGAGAGTGACTTTCTGTCTAAACGGCCAACGAAGAAGAGAATCGTATTCTCCTCTCATAATCACAAAGAAAAGAGACAAATGAGTACCACGTCCCATCCCGTCTCCATTTAGATAGAGACAAGCACACATCTTGTGTCCATTGGGTGACGTGTAGAATGGTTGTGAGTAGATGGATGGTGTCTTGCCACTCACAGCATCTCGTCTTCGTTGTCTGATGTCAGTAATCTTCCACAGCAGCACACCGTTCGTGTTCTTACAATCAATCATGTCAAGCCTCAGACCGTGTTCTGCTAGTTTCATATCATGACTCGCCAGCACTCGATCTTGAGCCGTAAACTGCTGATGCAGACCCACATTCGTTCCACCGTTGAGTCTGTATTGAGATAATTCGCTTTCCAGTTGCTTCATCCTGGCATCCTGCATAGAAATGGTTTCTTCAAATTTAATGCATTTCTCTGTCATCAGTCTCATGTGTTGATCCAATAAATCAACTTTCGTCTTGAACTGTTTCTGAATGTTATCGACTGACTCGTAACACGCTGCAATTGTCTTCTGCTGCATAAAAGTTTGACGAGACTCCAACTCTCTCAACTGATCTTCTAGTGCCAACAGTTTCTGCTCACTGTCGCTGCTCATTGAGTCATGTACTGCAGGCTTCTCGAGACTCTGAATTTGGTCTTTGATCTTGTCGTCTGTTTTGCAGTCGAAATCTTTCACTTCAAGTTGCAGTTGTTTGATGCAATCACCAAGGCAAGCCAAATGAAGTGGCAGTGAAGCTTCAGCATGTGCATCCAGCTCATGTTGTTGTCCCTAAATTATAGGCCAGGCACGTCAGTACAAAATAACGGATATTAAAATATTGTGTGTTGAATATTATTTTGAAATTGCATCCAACAATGTTGCATGTCACTACTTTCTTTGGACAAATTTCCATGTGACTTGCCAGCTATTATAAAATAATATACATAATTAGATTGAATAGAAACATACTGTCCACACAAAAACAGACAGGCAAGCAGAAAAACAAACATACGGACATATAGACAGACAGGCAAACAGACAGACAGATGTGCAGACATGCAAACAAACATATGGATGCAAACAGACAAGTAAACAGACAGGCAGACAAACAAACAAACATACAGCCAGCCAGCCAGACAGACAGACAGACAGATAAACAGACAGACAGACAAACAAACATACAGACAGCCAGACAGCCAGTCAGACAGACAGACACATAGACAGGCAGACAGACAAAAAAACATACAGATAGCCAAACAGACTGATAGATGAAACAAGCGCACGTGCGTGCGCGCGCGCGCACACACACACACACACACACACACACACACACACACAACTCGATGTATTCATCATTCAACATAAAATTTCAATATCCATCAACATTTTCTCGATTCATTGTTTTTCCATCTTCACATTCATTTGGACAGATTACAGGTGCTTTCAAACATGATGATATATGATCAGTCAGTTCCTTAGCTGTCATTGTCTCATTGCAGTATGGACAGTTGACAAAACAAAAGTCACAAAAAGTCAACATGTTGCTGTAATTCAGATTTGGTCACTTCAGTTGAACAACCAGGATTGGAACACACACACACACACACACACACACACACACACACACACACACACACACACACACACACACACACACACACACACACACACACACACACACAAACAAACAAGGACAAACCAAGTTGGAATTGACACAAACTGATGTGTCAATATCGTCATGCCATATAATACTTTATTCATAATTTCATGCAAAGTCGAGGAAGATTTGATGTCATCTAGACACACCCAGAGCCACACAACCTAGCAAACACTTTCTCATATATCTCAATGACTGCTACAAAAGCAGCTAAATACTCAATATCCATGAAAACCTAGTTCTAGCTTCAAGCACTATATAACTGGCTAACAACTTGACGACATTGAGCGACAAAATGTAGAATTAACATTACGTCATGCACGTGAGCTAGTGGAAAGTAGGTATGTATGCACCTTGAACAAACACTAGCACAATACAAAGGTCGATCACCCTTTTAGACAAGCTTGGAACAAGCCTACTAGTAAGCAGAGTACAAACGTAACCTAGTGGCAAAGTCAGTGTCCGAGTCATCCGGGCCTAAACGTCTCCATTGACATCGATACAAACAAATTCTTTCAGTGCTGATGTACCGTACAACATTCTACTTTACTGTAACTAACAAATTTAGTAACTTCTTTCACTCACCTAAATAGAGACTTAAAGCACGGCTGATGGAAGCGATCTCCGCAAGACGCTTGGACTGGCTTGTCGAGCACTGTGCGACATAGCGCACAATGTTACGTCTGCGACGCTGTAACCGTCAAGCCTAGACATGAACAAGTGACGTACTGTTGCACATGACCATGGTAACGAACATTTATACAAACGACAAACGTCTCTAGTAAGCAATACGTCATAGTGACTCAGCAGGGTCACTATGACAGTATGACGAACCCACAAAAGTGCAGGGTAACTCTCGAACATGCGGACTTGAGTCGATCTCGAGTGACGGAGTTTTTTGCGTCGTAGCTGTACGTAACATATGTTCAAGTGTCCCGTCAGTAAATTCATCAAATGCTGTTCTTACGTTGCGCATGCAAGCTGGGGGCAAAAGGTAATGCAACTTTCAAGAAAAGTAGACGTGTTGTGTAATTACATAGAGTGCTTTAAATAACTATTAGTGCTCACAATAGATCAGCAAGTGAAGATTCTTCCACAGTGCATGGATACATCGTCCCCTAGATAGATGATTTACAAATTGCTACGTCTAGATCAACTTAATTAATTAACTTACGATTATTTACTCATTCTTTTCACGTATACAGTACGACCACCTATACAAACTGGCTAGTGCACTAGCTGTACTTACACAAACTGGCTAGTGCTAGAGTTGAAGCTCTCTGGGACATCTCTTGCATACGTCAACTAACATGCAGCTAGCTCGTTCCGTGATCTTGAACAGATGTAGACATACCAACTTAGTACTGCTACTTGACATTAGAACACATAACTAGCTAGTGTAGACTTCAGTCCAGTCGTGCTGCTTAGATAGAGCTACATGCTAAAACTTACGTCACGCAGCACCTCTCGTCATGCTGCATGAGGTAACTTCTGCAAGCTTGCGCAACTTCTGCGTGCATGCGTTAAATGTGCACGAGCTCAACGCAATTTACCTCTGTGTGCGATGTGAGATTTGGCAGAGATGGCGCGACGCGTACGACACACTTATCATGCACTGTCTAGAAAGCTATAGATATAGACTAGCTAGTCGTTTGTTTTATAGTAGGAGTGTTTCTGTGGCTTCTATTTGTTTTGTTTTGCCAGACTAAACTTTCAACATGTGACTACAATACTTTGTACATCTTGCAACTATTGTGCAATCAAACACGTGATATCATGCCATTTTCTTGTTGACTGTGTAATATAATTTGTAATGTATACCCTACCACAATCACATGAAATGCATGCATGTGCTTGTTCCGTTTGTAACTAATTACTCTTCTACTATGCCATGTGACTTTGCCGTGATTAATTTCACAGCTGCAATACATGTGGCTATTTCACAACAACAACAATGATGTTAGTTAATTACGTAAATAAAATTTAGTCTGAATAACACTTTGTTTGCAATAAACTTCTCACAATAATTGTAGATCGAGTCTTGATCTCTAAACCATCTTCAACGTTGCCTCTACACTGCAAGAAGTGATGATGTAAGGAACATGCAGGCAAGTTTTCAATTAATCAAACGTTGTTAAAATTGCATTGCCTTTTTGCAGCACCCTAATTAATTACATCAGTTTACTATGAAGATTTTAGACAAATCATCAAACAAACAGCACGTGATTCAAGTAATTTCTTCATTCCAATATCATATTTCTGTTTTACTCAACATGGCGTCTGCAGCTGGTGCGCCTGGTGGCTAGGAAGTGGAGTTTGTAAAGCCACTGAAAAAATCTCGAGTGTCCCATCTGCTTGATTGCTTTCAGAAATCCTCTACAGACTCCATGCGGTCACCTCATGTGCAAAAGCTGCGTGGACAAAAGCACAAAGTAATTAAAACTTAATTTTAGTTGGAATAACTAGAAGACCATGAAGTAATATGTTGTGACTATTGGTTAAAAGGTATGGAAAGTTTAAATGTCCACTGAATAACAAGGTGAAGAAGAGAAGTGAGGTGGGTGTGGTACAATAGTGTTTACATCACATATTATGTTATAAGGGTTATATGTTGTAAATAATCACTTCAGGCTTTTTGGGATAAAATTCATGAACTTAAAGTTCTTGGTCTTAAAGTAAAGTGCAAGAACCATGGAGATGGATGTACATGGATTGGGGAGTTGCGTGATCTGCAGGTTAGTCAATTAAATAATAATATAAATTTGAAAAGTTGGTAACCCAAAAATTTTAATCAGAAACACGCAGATGATGGATGTGATTTTTCTCAAGTTTTTTGTAAACTTCTGTCTGTTGGATGTTCTCACAAGGTATGTTGAGAGATGACAAACTTACAGATTGATAAACAGACAATTAGCAAACAAACATACAAAGTGATGAACAAGTGGGTTACATGTGTACACAAAGGCAACAGACAAAATTAAATGATGGGAGGAGTACACAATCATGCATGCATGAGTATTTATTACGTGCAGGAGCCCATTCGTTCTAGTAGCAAAAAACATATCTAGCTAGGTAACTATATGTATACTGCATGGTATGTTTGAGACTAAACTCTAGGTTGGTGTTGACTGATACTTCAGACAAAAGACGCTGAAACACATTGTATAAACAGATATGGTGCACATTACCTTACTAGTATAGTAGTAGCACGTTGACATCATTAAGTGATATTGTTGAGCATATGGGGCCTGGGCCATATGCTAGATCATGAAATTAATGTACAGCTGACATAGCTGAAAGTGACAGCTGTAGAGAGTGGTGATTTGACAGTTACTGTACATGTATATTGTTTCGTTATATAACTATATAGTAGCAAAACAATATTAGTAAACATGTACAGTAACTGTCAAATCACTTACTATATGCACCCAGCTATAGAGCGCAGCTATAGATTCAATCTTGGCTACTGCGCTTTCATGCATTTATTTGAGACACAATTAACTGAATGATGTTACTTGCAGATGAAGAAGAGAGATGTTGGTGATCATGAAGACAAGTGCGGCAAAGAGCATATTCGTTTGCTCCTAAAGAAAGTTGATGATCTCAATGCCCGGCTTCAATGTCAACCTTCTGAATCCTGCAAGTTCATGTGGAGAATAGAAAACTGGAGCAAAACCCTTGAAAATGCCAAAATGGAAACACCAGATTTGTTTAGCAGTGCCTTCTACACAGGTTATTTGGGATACAAATTATGCATGTGTGTCGACCCGGATCAGGGAGAAGGTCATGTGAGTGTGTATCTAATCGTCATGAAAGGTGACTTAATTTGATCATCAATGAATGAATGAATGATATATTTCTGTCGCAGTGGCCGTTTTTGTATTCCTATATACTATCTGTCGTTGACCAGCAACCTGATGGAAACGATATGAGCTGGCTGATGGATTCAACAAAGCTCAATGGACAGGAGCTCAAGTGGTTTAGGAGAAAAACTGATTAAAACTTGTCAGGATGGGGGACTGGTAATCTTATTAGTCACTTGGATTTGACAAAGCAAGCTTACATCAGAGATGACTCTCTCTCCTTGTAGGTGCAGAAAATCTGATCAGAAATTCTGATCAGAAAATGAGACTTCAATATTATTGATATTCTATCATCAGCTCACTGCAAGTGTGTAGTTCTTAATTGTTATACCACAAACTTGAGTTGTGCATAGTTTTTATGTGCTAAACTAGTCTCGTAATTGCTAGACATGCTTTTTCATGGATACAGTATATGTTATTAGACATTATTGTGTGCAGATTGTTTCCTAGTTGTAATGTGGAGAGATGCTGCTGAGATACTAACTACTACGTATCCTGACTGCGTTCAGTTTGTGCAATATGTTCTGCTTGATTGTCATGTTTTGAAAAGTATATTCATTGCCACATACTCTCGTGACTGTTCTTCAGCTTGTTCAGCTTCTACAGCACAGCTGAGGAACACCTAGCTGCATGGCAGGTACACTAAGCTAATGCAGTATCGTAGACAGACATAGAGCCTGGATGATTGGAGATGTTGGAAGTCCCAGTTGCTACCTATATGTCTGGATGTATTTTCTCCTGTTAGTTTAGACAGTGTGTGTGTGTGTGTGTGTGTGTGTGTGTGTGTGTGTGTGTGTGTGTGTGTGTGTGTGTGTGTGTGTGTGTGTGTGTGTGTGTGTGTGTGTGAAAACTGACTGATTGATAAGATGTAACATTGAGTCTAACCTTCACTTGTTCATATTCAAGGCACACTTGATCAAACTGAAATCAAGAACGATCAGAGCTCCAAGTCAACCTTAAGCTGCTCCCAATCACCAGCCATTGGTCTTGACTATCAGTCATCCATAAATCGAGCACAAACAGCAATAGCATCTGCAATGTCAGCACCTCGGCCCATACCTGAAGAGGACAAACACAGTTGCGGTTCAGACAACAATATATTCACAGCCGAGAAACAAGCGACATTCAGTCCTGTTGACAGTTTGAGTGACAACAATGTAGCTACTGTCATTTCGATGCCAAATGGTATGGATTAGTTAATATTAATTACTTAGAATAAAGTGACATTGATTTCATCCAACTTGTTTTGTTAACTTGATACAACAGAGTTTAGTGATTATGATTGCAATGAATGGCTGAATTTTGTTCCACGAATTAGATCAAGTTCATTTAAATGAAGATGCTTTATCGAAGCATTTGCATCAGTTTCATGCAAGCTAGTATATAGACTTCAGTACTTGTATACTGTGCTCCAACTTGTACTGAGGGTGGAATATATGTACGAGAAATTGGGGCCAATTAATACCTGTCTGCGCATGTGAGTCTCCATATGTCAAGCTGGACGTGATTGACATGTCGGTAGGTGTGTCTGTATGTGGAACTCTTTCCACAGACTCACTTGCTTGTTATCTCAATAAATGAGCTCCATTGTCTCACAGCATATGCAGACACTCTAAACGGGTGGCATGCATATACTGTCATTGCTTAATTTGCTCCAAGATATTACACGTGTAACCACAGCCCTTTGAAAAACAGCACAATTTCCAAGTTAGAAGTGTGATTATCGAGTAGCAGATTCCTTACATTTCATAAATAGTATAGACTCCATATATAATAACCTCTACAAAATATGCTGTTTGTGGTGCAAACATGCAGGTAGGTCCACAGGCATATATAAAAAATATATACTTCATATATATATATACTCACTAGATCTACAGTGAGCTCCTAGCTAGCATTTTACTTCCTAAACCGGCTTACATAGCCTAAATTTACAACAGTTGGAAGGCTGACAAATTAACATATCCGGTATATACAATTATTAACTAATTAGGCTTCTATTGTTTACTAGTTTGTATATGCCTGCAGCTGCCTAACTGTTCTGCTGGTAGATTAGAGGTGTGAATGTGCATGTCTGCGTGCGTGAGTATTCCTTAATTAATTAACCTATATTTATAAAACCGTCACCACTGTCCACTTGCTGTAGACTTTATGATCATATACTCTACTAGACTAGCTGCAGCACCTTGAAAATTTGACTTCATGCAAACAATTAATTTTTAATAAGCTGGAGCCTTCACAACTAGGCATCTACGATCGAGAGCTACGGCTCTAGTCATGCAAGTGCATGTATCTATAGGTAGCACAACTGCCTAGTAGGCATACTATTTTTACTAATATCATTCATCCAAAACACGTACTTCCAAACTTCGTCCCGCATCTTTTTCCAACATCTCTTTTAATTTCCTGCATTCTCTTTCTACAATCCATTACTATACAGTCTCTACGGCTCTGACACAGACAACAGCCGTAAAGCCTCGGCCTCCCAGACCCGTGTAGCGCCAATGAACGCGATCGAGCTGCTGTTGGAAATGGATGATCCTGTTGAGTTTCTGGATTCTTTGCCAAAGGATCTCGAGTGTCCTATATGTTTGCTTCATCTTAAAGAACCACTTCTTACGTCATGCGGCCATCGATGTTGCAAATCTTGTGTTGACAAGATAACAAGGTCGGACAATGAGGATCCTATAGCTAGAGTATAAATTGTATACATGCAGTGTAGAGCAAATAGTCTAGCTACTCCATGATAAATACTGTTTGGGCTTTCCTGCAGAAACAAGAAATTCACCTGTCCTCTTGACAACAAGTTATGTTCAAGAGATAAAGAGGCAACTTTTTCAATTTCATTAATTAAATGTTGCCCTATGTCTGTTATATTAGACGTGTTTTGCAGACATTTCCTGACCGGGACTTTGAACGCAAAGTAGCATGTCTCAAAGTGAAATGTAGTCGATTTAGAGAAGGATGTGAATGGTTTGGACAACTCAACCAACTCAAGGTTAACTTAACTTAATTAGCTAGCATTCAAACAATATTATCTGAACGTAGTTGATTTACATAGATCATATTAAGGTTGATGAAAAGGTAACTATAGAGATATATAAATGGTTATAATGTTTGCTGATTTACTTGTAGACTCACATGTCAAGTGGAAGTTGTGAATTTGAGTTAGTGCAATGTCCATATGCTGAAGTAGGCTGCACTTACAAGGTCGATCGATGTTTGACTGTCCGTCTAGCTGTTTGATTAGTTGTTTGTATGCCTATATCTGGTTTGTCTGTTTGTTAAATAGTAGACCTATACATACAGCTGTATCTATCTATCTATATGTCTATCTATATGTATCTAGCTATGGCATGTATTGTATATCGAGTCTAACTGCAAATGATGTAATTAATTAATTAATTGATGATTTATACTGCACTTAAATAATAATTAATTGTGTGTGTCAAGTTGAAGAGAAAGGAATTACAGAACACAAACGAGCACACACCAGTGAACACATGGATCTTCTTCTTCAGAAAGTGTCTGATTTGACGATAGAGAACGAGCATCTTAAACGTCAATTGCATGCCACTACAGGACAAGTTTGCACTTTTTTCTGGAGAATCAAGAATTGGCCAGATGTCCTACAAGATGCAAAGAATCATAAATGTGAAATCATCTACAGTGAAAGTTTCTACACAGGATATCCAGGATACAAACCATGTCTTATTTTTTAGACAAACAACACCAAAGGAGGAAGTCATGAGTTTTATGTTGGCGTTTCATTGTAAGTGATGAAGGGAGAATATGATGATCTATTAGAATGGCCATTTCCACTAAAGTACAAACTGTTCATAGTCGATCAACAGCCAAACTTAACTGCTGCCGACATAACAGATATGGTAGACCCAATTTTAAATGGCTTCATCTTGATGTTGAAGGAATACTGAACAAGCCACTGCTGAAAATAATAAAAAAGTATTGGTTTTCCACAGTTTACCACACATCATTCCCTTCAGACCAGAAAGTATATTTGCACCAAAGACAAATCCCTCCTCATCAAAATTGAAGTGTACAACTAAAATTTTTAGCCAATCTTATTAGCATGCTTACTAGCACGACTTTTAATTCAAGGAGTTGCATTTTGTTATCTACAGTTATTAGATATCATGCAGGTTCATATATCAATTATCTAATTATATTGATGTCTTAACAATTGAATAAGTATTAATTAAATTTCCATAACTAATAATAGTAGTTGGTCACGTCCCAAAACACCTACACACGCTTTCTATATTATTTATGTGCCTTTGCACGTGACTAATTCTCTAGATTATAATTAGAGTGTAGATGTCATCAATTCTGTGGACATATTATCTATCACGCACACATTGATTAAAAATAGTTTTAATGCTTTAGCGTTAGAGATGACACTCTATTTATAAAGATAGCAGTTGATCTTACAAATATTATACGACCAGATGTCAGCTGAAATCGTGGACAAAACTGTATGACAAATTATGACAAGCACGACTGTTTGTGTTGCTGGATAGCTCCAGTTAACTATAGCTGTTTTACTTTTACAATATAGTTTGAAAACTTTCATTTTGTTTTGGAAAAAGAGCAGACTTGCATGATTTTTACATACTGTTGGACCCAGTGTTTTTTAGTTGACAAAGACGCTTATTATTGTTTTTAATTTGGACAAGTATACTGAGTATTTAATTAAATTATATGGAATTCCATTTCAATGTTCAGATTTAAAATTTGCTCGTATATGTGCTATTAAAATTGGCGGCGAAAGCAATGTTGCAGCAGTTATTGATAATTAATTAATTAAGTTATACAGTAAAAGTTTTTAGTCCAAAGTTGCGCGCGCATGAACGTAGTTGCGTCGTTTCCCGGATGTCGCTCTTTGCATGGCTAAGATGTGTGGTGAGCATTGACGTGTTGCTAAAATTTCGATTGAGAAAAGGTTAGCTACTAACACTAAAGTATTAAAACTATTTTTTATTTAGATCAATGTATGCATGATAGATATATTTAGCTAAATGTCCACAGAATTGGTAACGACCTATACTGTATACTATAAACTATTTGGAACAGTAGAATACTAGTTGATCACGTGCAAAGGCAAATACATGTATATAGAAAGCGTGTGTGTAGGTATTGTGTTTTGGCACGTGACCAACTTCTTCCAAATATTTTATTAGTTAGGGAAATGGAATCCCTGACCTATTCAGTTGATAAGACCTCAATATATCAATATAATTAGAACTAATCAACAGATAATTGATAGTTTTATTATTATATGAACTTGCATGATATCTAATTATAACTGTAGATAACAAAATGCAACTCCTTGAATTAAAAGTTAATTGTGGTAGTAAGCATGCTAATAAAATTAGCTAAAAATTTTACTTATACACTTCAACTTTGATGAGAAGGGATTTGTCTTCAATGCAAATATACGTTCTGGTCTGAAGGGAACGATGTGTGGCAAAATCTAGAAAACCAAAACCCATTTTTGTTGTATTCAGCAGTTGGCTTTTTTAGTACTTCCTCAACATCAAGATGAAGCCATTTAATTGGGTGTACTATTTTGTTATGTTGGCAGCAGTTACGTTTGGCTGTTGATCGACTATGAACAGTTCGTACTTTAGTGGAAATGGCCATTCTAATAGATCATCATATTCTCCCTTCATCACTTGCAATAAAACGCCGACATAAAACTCATGACTTCCTTCTTTGGTGTTGTTTGGCTTAAACATAAGACGTAGTTTGTATCCTGGATATCCTGTGTAGAAACTTTCACTGTAGATGGTTTCACATTTATGATTCTTTGCATCTTGTAGGACATCTGGCCAGTTCTTGATTCTCCAGAAAAAGTGCAAACTTGTCCTGTAGTGGCATGCAATTGACGTTTAAGATCCTTATTTGCTATCCTCAAATCAGACACTTTCTGAAGAAGAAGATCCATGTGTTCACTGGTGTGTGCTCGTTTGTGTTCTCGTAATTCCTTTTTCTTCAACTTGACACACACGATTAATTATTATTTACGTGCAATAGAAATAGATCATCAATTAACTAATTACATTACATTATTTTGCAGTTAGACTCGATGTACAATATAAGTTATAGCTATAGATATGTAGGTCCGCTATTTAATTAACAAACAGACAAACCAATTAACAGACAACAGATATAGGCATACAAACAGTTTAATCAAACAGCTAGACAGACATGCAGTTAAACATATTAACCTTGTGAGTGCAGCCTGCTTCAGCATGTGGACATTGCACTAACTCAAATTCACAACTTCCACTTGACATGTGAGTCTACAAGTAAATCAGCAAACATTTTAGCCATTTATATCTCTATAGTTACCTTTTCATCAACCTTTATATGATCTATGTAAATCAAATACCTTCAGATAATATTGTTGAATGCTAGCTAATTAAGTTAAGTTAACCTTGAGTTGGTTGAGTTGTCCAAACCATTCACATTCTTGTCTAAATTGACCACATTTCACTTTGAGACATGTTACTTTGCGTTCAAAGTCCCGGTCAGGAAATGTCTGCAAAACATGTCTAATATAACAGACATAGGGCAACATTTAATTAATGAAATTGAAAAAGTTGCCTCTTTATCTCTTGAACATAACTTGTTGTCAAGAGGACAGGTGAATTTCTTGTTTCTGCAGGAAAGCCCAAACAGTATTTATCATGGAGTAGCTAGACTATTTGCTCTACACTGTGTGTATACAATTTATACTCTAGGATCCTTAATTATTGTCTGACCTGGTTATCTTGTCAACACAAGATTTGCAATATCGATGGCCACATGACGTAAGAAGTGGTTCTTTAAAATGAAGCAAACATATAGGGCACTCGAGATCTTTTGGCAAAGAATCCAGAAACTCAACAGGATCATCCATTTCCAACAGCAGCTCGATCGCGTTAATTGGCGCTACAGTTTTTCTCATAAACCACTTGAGCTCCTGTCTATTGAGCTTTGTTGAATCTATCAGCACGCTCACATTGTTTCCATCAGGCTGCTGGTCAACGACAGTTAGTCTATAGGAATACGGAAACGGCCACTGTAACTGATGATCAAAGTCGCCTTTCATGATGATTAGATACACACCGACGTGACCTTTTCCCTGATAATCCGGGTTGACACACATGCATAATTTGTATCCTGGATAACCCGTGTAGAAGGCACTGCTAAACAAATCTGTTGCTTCCATTTTGGCATTTTCAAGGGTTTTGCTCCAGCTTTCTATTCTCCACATGAACTTGCAGGATTCAGAAGGTTGACGTTGAAGCTGGGCATTGAGATCATCAACTTTCTTTAGGAGCAAACGAATATGCTCTTTGCTGCACTTGTCTTCATGATCACCAACATCTCTCTTCTTCATCTGCAAGTAACATCATTCGGTTAATTGTGTCTCAAATAAATGGATGCAGAGTGCAGTAGCCAAGATTGAATCCATCTGTGCACTAGCTGGGTGCGTATAGTAAGTGATTTGACAGTTACTGGACATGTTTACTAATATCTTTTGCTACTGTATAGTTAGATAGCAAAACAATATACATGTACAGTAACTGTCAAATCACCACTCTCTACAGCTGTCACTTTCAGCTAAGTCAGGTGTACATCAATTTCATGATCTACCATATGGTCCAGGCTGCATAAGCTCAACGGTATCACCTATATAGCTAATGATGAAGACAGAACAAAGGAAGGAAGATAATAATAAGGAAGACCAAAAACTAGCTGAAAACCATCGATCAGCCTAGTGAACATGACGCTTACAAGGCACAACGAAATCAGCAAACAAACTTGATCATCAGCTGGCAGCGCAGGAAGTATTTGTCGTCAGTTCTTCCGCCAGCAGAAGAGAACTTCATGACGCAGGCTATCGCTACACTATGCCTACGAAAATTCCGCTAGTGAAGCTAAAAAACGAGATTCTGAGGGCGTCACGGTCTTGATTGGCCCGCTAGCTCACCAGATCTTGCACCAATAGAAAACCTCTGGGCGGTCATCAAGCGGCGTGTTGAGCTTCGTACGCCTCAAAACGTTCATGAACTTGAAGACGCAATCCGGGCGGAGTGGCAATTGCTCACGCTTTGTGATCTGTTGCCGTACATCGAACGCATGTGTAGCCGAATGCGCCTTTGTGTAGCTAGCGGGGGAAATGCTATCAAAAAATTAAAGGACACACGCTACTGATGCGCACTTGTGTGTTTCCAAAAGTCTAATAAGGCTCCAGCTTATTGAAAATCAAAGTCAACAGCAAGGTTTCTTTGTTTCAAGGTGCTGCAGAGTAACAGATGAAGTAGGTACTGTAGTCTACAGCATGTAGTAAGAGTCATAAGTTAAGATCGAATATACTCACGCACTCAGACATCACACCTACTTGTAGTGGTCTACATGAGAACTTGCAGGCACCACGTCAGTAAACAATAGAAGCTTAGAATGTTGTAAATTTTAGGCTTTAGGTTTAGGAAGTAAAATGCAAGTAATTAAATCATTCGAAGGCTAGAGGTTCACCGTAAATCGAATCAAAGAATGCTGTGGGCCTAGCTGCATGTTTGCACCACAAACAGCATATTTTGTAGAGGTTAAAATAATAATGGGTGCTCATTGCATTCCCACCTGTGCGAGCGAGCACGTACTATACAGCTGCAGAGTAAAATTTTAAAACAACGTCTAGAATACGTTGTTCAATACACGAGCGTATGTAGTAAAAGATCAGGAAAAGAGAGCTGCTGCTAGATACCGTAGTAACTTGCAGACGCATTGATTCGAGCAGCATTTACATAGTCAAAGCGGCAAAAAGCAAAACACGACTGTTGCATCTCTAGGTGTGTCTATTACTTCACACATCGATCGCAATGAAATCTCATTCTAGATAACCGCGATCAACACAACTCGATACTCACTCACGTATACAGCTCACAACTGTCGAAAGCTGCCTCAAAACTGATCACTCTCTAGATTATTAATGTGTGAAGTACCATGAGTCTAACTTGATCAATATTTTACTCAGCTAGATCTAGACGTCCTCTATGGAGCGACAGTCGGCAAGAGAAATATTTCAATGCAATTTCAGTCACAAAACATCGGCCGCGGCTAGCGAGATGGCATCGGCCAGGTGCACGGGTAGATTAGCTACATACTGTGAATACACTCGATGGACAGCAAATCAGTTTTGTTCGAAACAGCTTCGTACAATTGATAAACTCTTTACTGTCGTAAGTGACTTGTTTTCTTCAAATTTCTTTGAACTGTGTACTTTGCGCGCTTTCTTCAGTCAATAGTGTCTAGCGATGACGTCACATGAAGTGTCACAGTTAGTTACGTAAATCAATAGTCGAGATAACGGAGAAGCGCCTAACCAACGGTGTAGACGTGTAAACTACTGTTCCTTCAATTCGCTCGTGAAGTGGCTAGTTAGGAGTGGTACGCAACGCACAGTAAAACGCGCATGCCTAGCAGTAAGTGAGCAATGTTTTCATGGCGATGTTAGCAGTTGTTAACTTTCATTACATCAGCTATTTATTATTAACAGCTAAGAGCAGCATTAACTGTCACAAAACAGCTAGTACAAGACGCTATATAAGTTAAAACGCTGCTTACGCCTAATTCAATCTTGTTGCCATAGCAATAATTACAGAGTGACGTCACATAACGTGAAGTGTCAATTTTGGCACCCATCGAGGAAAACAAACAATTATTCAAAATGATCGATTTGTAACAGCTGTCCCCTGGGTGTAGGGGTGGTGGAACGCAGTCACATAAGTGAGCATAGTTTCCATAGAAACATCTCTAGTGATGACGTCACACGACGTAAACTATTGTATGTTTACTTTCTTCAAAACTAGCAAAAAACGATTCGAGTTTGTCAATTCCTAAACGATTCTCCCGGGGGTAGGGGTGGTGGCGCACGGACGGACACACGGACGCACGGACGCACGGACGCACGGACGGACGGACACTCAGAGTACCCCCTTTGACGCATTAGAGAAAACTCGCTCGCTTCGATCGCTCGCAAATTAACTACATACTACGCGCATACGTGTAGCTGCAGACAATTGCGTGCCAGAGCGAAGTCTTGCTGACGTTCGAACGTTCGTAGTAAACTAAAAGAGGCCTTCGGAGCAAGGTGCCAACTAAAGTTTAATTAATTAATTAATTAACTAATCGTAGTTTGGACATGGCCATGCATGCGTGAGCTATCTACATCCGGGTTTTGTGAAAATGCGCGGGATTTGTAATAGTAGCATATGAGTCAATTTAAGAATCGATTACTAACGACGTGGGACGGCCAAAACGCGTAGCAATTGGCTGTCGCACATCAGCTGCGAAGAGAATACGAAACAACAGAGCTGAAGAAACAGCCGCTAGCCGTGAGTTGAGACTAGCCATGAACAATGACAGAACAGCCAGAGCGAGAGAGTTGGAAACATCAGAGCAGCGGCAAGAGAGACAATCTGCCAACAGAGAAATAACCTCAAGAGCACGATAAGAAGACACACCAGAGTAGCGGCAAGAGAGACTATCTGCCAACAGAGAAATAACCGCAAGAGCACGACAAGAAGAGACACCAGAGCAGCGACAAGCAAGAATGTCTGCTGACAGAGAAGGCACTGCACGAGCACGACAAGAAGAGACACCAGATCAGCGACATGCAAGACTCAGAGGTAAGAAGAAATCAAAACCAACAGTTGAACGATGGACGAGGAGAGCTTTTAACTACGACCAATCGATTGACTACAGCGGACATGCTGATGTACAGATTGGGGCAATGTCCAAAGAGTGTCAGTATTGCCATGCCCTAAAATGGGTTGGCGAAGCATCGGGAATGTGTTGCTCAAATGAGAAAGTCAATCTGCCTATTATCACAAACATCCCCGAGCCGCTCAAATCTTTGCTTCTCTTAGAGAATCACGATTCAAAGCAATTTGTTAATAACATCAGAAAATACAACTCCGCATTCCAGATGACAAGCTTTGGATGTACAGAAAGAGTCTGTCTACCAGGATTTATGCCCACCTTTAAAGTGCAGGGCCAGGTCTACCACAGAATTGGTGCCATGCAACTTTAGTCAGGAGAAACCCAGAGTTTCTGCAGATCTATTTTATGGGTGATAAACAAGAACAAGCCGAGACACGATGCAGAGCTGTGCCTGGTGTGAAGATTGACATCATTTTGTCTCTTCAGGAGATGCTCCACAACGTAAACAACTATGTGGCGAGCTTCAAGACTGCCCTAGAGAAGATGGACCTACCAGAGCACCGCATAGTTATTCGACCAGACAAAGCTCCAACCATGGAACATCCAAGACGATTTAACGCTCCACTGACAGATGAAGTTGCTGTTCTCATCGTTGGCCAACAATTCAACAAGCGTGACATTGTTCTGAAAAAGCGCAACGACCAGCTTCAACGAGTCGCCGAAACCCACAGATCCTACGATGCGCTTCAGTACCCGCTACTCTTCTGTGGCGGCGAAGATGGATATATTTTCGAACTGCGTGAAGTTGACCCAAGAACAGATTTGCCTACCAACAAGAAAGTATTCGCTATGGACTTCTACGCCTACAGAATCATGGTGAGGACCAACAATTTTAACCAACTACTTAGAACCAAAAACCTCTTCCATCAGTTTTTAGTCGATATGTACGATAAGACTGAGGAAGAACGTCTCCGCTACGTACGCCACAATCAGAGCAAATTGCGAGTCGACAGCTACATCCACCTAAAAGATGCTCTGGCCCAGGATAGCGAAGCTACCGACCTTGGACGAGCAGTCATTCTTTCATCTTCTTTCACTGGCGGTCCCAGGTACATGTATGAGAAGACTCAAAATGCAATGACGTATGTCAGAAAGTACGGCCGTCCTGATCTTTTTATAACTTCCCCATTCGCATATCTTGGTGTGGCTTGAAGAGAAACTCCACCCTGCTGATGTCGACCCTATTATTAGTGCAGAGATACCCAACCCCGAAGAAAACTCAGTGCTCTACAACATCATCAAGAAGCACATGATCCATGGGCCATGCGGTGCACTAAACCGAAAGTCGCCATGCATGAAAGACGGCAAGTGTACGAAACGATATCCAAGAGAGCTTCTCCGGGAGACCCATACAGGGCACGACGGGTACCCACTTTACCGCAGAAGAAAGGCGGGAGATGGTGGATTTACAGCAAAAGTGACAATCTTAGGTTGCAACGAAGTGGCAATTGACAACAAGTGGGTGGTCCCTTATTGCCCTATTCTGTCCAAGATCTTCAATGCGCACATTAATGTTGAGTACTGCAATACAGTGAAATCGATCAAGTACATATGTAAATACGTCAACAAAGGTAGCGATCAGGCAGTATTCGGGCTTGAACGGCAAGAAATGAGGAGGGATGAGGTTTCAAGGTACGAGATTGGAAGATACATCTGCAGCAGTGAAGTAACATGGCGTATTCTCGACTTCCCGATTCATCACAGGCATCCACCAGTGGAGCATTTGTACGTGCACCTGGAGAATGGACAACGTGTGTATTTTACCGAAGACAACGTAAGAGACAGGATAGCAGAGCCACCTAGAACTACTTTGACAGCATTCTTCGACCTTTGCCGAGAAGACGACTTTGCCAAAACTCTATTGTACTGCGATGTGCCACGATACTACAGATGGGACAGATCCAGTAAGAAATGGAAACGACGCATCCAGGGCATCCACGTGGAAGGACATCCAGGAATCAAGTCATGCGACACTCTTGGTAGAGTGTACACTATCCACCCAAGCGCATTTGAATGCTATTGCTTGCGCCTTCTCCTTCACATAGTCAGAGGGCCGACATCGTATAAAGATCTTAGAATGGTCAATCAATTCAAGTGTGCAACTTTCAGAAGAGCTTGCTCGATAAGGGGTTTGTTGGAGGATGAAGGTCACTGGAGCGCAACTCTAGAAGAAGCTGCTGTCGGTCACTCTCCCCGCATACTGAGAAATCTGTTTGGCACTATGATCGTCACCTGTGGGCTGGGAAACCCAAAAAGCCTGTGGGATAAACACAAAGAGAGCTTAGCGGAAGACATACTACTTGAGGTAAGAATTTGTTACCTACAAACTTACAGGTTACAGCAACTGCAACTCTACCTTCTCCATTTTTAGGTGCGCTATCACATTCTTAGCCAAGGACCTTGCTTCAACCAAGCACTCATACTGTTGAAGACATAGTTATTAGATTAGGAGGCCACGAGCTTAGAACGTATGGTCTGCCGACACCTCAGAGAGACCAGCAGGTATGCAATTGCAGAGACTTGATCAGAGAGACCAACTATGACCAAGACGAGTTTACAACGTACGTATCAAGCAACGAACCATTACTGGTGCCAGACCAAGCTGCGGCTTATCACGTCATCCTAGACAACATGCAGCGTGGATCTGGTGGTATTATCTTTCTAGATGCACCTGGTGGCACAGGTAAGACGTTCCTCCTCAACCTTTTACTTGCTAAGGTGAGGCAACAAAAGAAGATTGCTATTGCTGTTGCTTCATCAGGAATTGCCGCAACTTTGCTTACCGGAGGCAGGACTGCCCACTCAGCTTTCAAACTTCCGTTAAACTTGTCACATACGGAGACGCCAACCTGTAACATCGCTAAGGTACAGGAATGGCCACAATACTAAAGCAATGTCAGCTGATTGTGTGGGATGAGTGCACAATGGCAAACAAGCTGGGGCTGGAGGCTCTTGATCGCACGCTAAGAGATATCAGAGAAACACAACAAACAGCTTTTGGCGGTGTAACCGGTTTACTTGCTGGTGATTTCCGGCAAACTCTGCCAGTCATACAGAGGAGAACCCCGGCAGATGAACTTTCAGCTTGCCTTAAATCTTCTTTTCTATGGCAGCAAGTCCAAACTCTCACCCTGTCTACTAACATGAGAGTGTATCTTGAAGGGGACGCAACAACGGGAGAGTTTTCATCGATGCTGCTATCAATTGGAAACGGCGAACTGACTGCTGATGAGAGCGGCCTGGTAACCATACCACCCGGATGTGGAGAATTAGTTAACGGTGTAGAGGCACTTAGCGGAAAAGTCTTCCCCAACTTGGCTGTAAACTACAAGAACCACAAGTGGTCGTGCGAGCGTGCCATCCTTGCACCAAGAAATGGCATGGCCAGCAAAATCAATGAAAAACTTCTTATGCAATTGCCTGGAAAAAAACAGCTGCTAAAAGTCTATTGACACAGTTGTGGACATGTCGGATTCTGTGCAGTATCCAACCGAGTTCCTAAATTCCTTAGACCTTCCTGGCATGCCACCGCATAATCTTAAATTGAAAGTGGGGTGCCCGGTTATGCTTCTCCAAAATCTGGATGCTCCCGATCTTTGCAATGGAACACGACTCATCATTAAACAGATTTTGCCGCACGTTCTTGAAGCCACCATACTGACAGGACAAGCTCAAGGAAAAGACATCTTCATACCAAGAATACAACTCATACCATCGGACTTTTCCTTTCAATTTAAACGACTGCAGTTTCCACTAAACGTTTGCTTGCAATGTCCATCAATAAATCACAAGGTCAATCATTGAAAGTTGTTGGATTAGACTTGCAAACACCTTGCTTTTCGCACGGGCAACTATACGTTGGGTGTTCAAGAGTTGGCAGACCTAGCAGCCTCTTTATCAACGCACCGGAGCGAAAAACAAAAAATGTAGTATATCATAGGGCGTTGCAGTGAATGTCGACATGAAGAACAACTGACAGTCTCTTAGTCTATGCACTTGAAGAAAAAACGAAAACAATGCGTATGCAAAAGCACTACAGTGAAATGATAGTATTCCACCAAATCTTTAAAAACCGGCTTTTTTAAAAGCCACTAAACACGCTCAGAGAGAGTCAGATACCTAGGCTACTGACGTGCATGTGTTGCCATTGTGCTACTCTCTTCATACTGCTAGGACTTAGTCCCAGTAAAATGTGCAGCAAATATAGGGAAGGAACACCCACACATCTATAGCCTCGTCCCCAGACTCACGTGAGCCTGGCAGTGTCCGGTTCCCGTATGACACTTTCAGCCTCCCGTGAGTCTGGACTCACCGCGCCTACTTTCACACACTTACTTCACTAAGTGTCACTCACGTCATAGTCTTAATTGGCACCCCGCGTAACTAAATAGTACCTACATCACAAACTCAATTAGCTTACATCTATCTAATGTGTGACCCAGCAGATTGTGTATCACGCCCAAGCTTCCAAACAGCGCATGGTGACTCTCCACGGTGAGTGATTCACCTCGTTCACGCTATCCAAATCTCAAGACGACTTCAGCATGTGGAAAGGTGAGTTGATTCCTAGCTAAGTTATTGTCCTACTCGCGTGGACTGGCGAGCCTGCCAAGTCTAGTTACAGCGATCCAGACTCCACGTGTAGTTCACTCGTTGTTTGTGCGGACAAAGATTTCTTTTCCCCCTAATTGAAAACACGGAGAGCGGACTGCAATTCCACGTAATGTGTCTCTTGTTGCCATTGCGCGCCCTACTGGCCATTAGAGTCTGTGCACTAGCAAGGGCCGTGCAGATAGCGGATGTGCTACGAAACAACGAGTGAACAACACGCGAAGTCCGGATCGCTGTAACTAGATTTGGCAGGCTCGTCAGTCTACACGAGTAGGACAATAACGTAGGAATACACTCACCTTTCCACATGTTGAAGTCGCCTTGAGATTTGGATAGCGTAAACTTGGTGAATCACTCACGGTGTCACCGTGGAGAGTCACCATGCCTTGTTTGGAAGCTTGGGCGTGATACACAATCTGCTGGGTCACACATTAGATAGATGTAAGCTAATTGAGTTTGTGACGTAGATACTATTTAGTCACGTGGGGTGCCAAGACTATGACGTGGGGTGACACTTAGTGAAGTAAGTGTGTGAAAGTAGGCGCGGTGAGTCCAGACTCACCGGAGGCTGAAAGTGTCATACGGGAACCGGACACTGCCAGGCTCACGTGAGTCTGGGGACGCGGCTATATAGTTGTAACTTTCGCCTACTAATGTAGCCCGTGCAACGAACGGGTTCAGAATCCGGGACCTCGCAATAAAGATTGCACGTGACGTGTCCACAGACCTATCTTTACACTACAGTATCTTGCCCGTACGAAGGACGGGCCATGTATCTAGTATATATTATAAATCACACTGCGCAGACTTCATTGTACTGCAACAAGCAAACGCGCGTGTGTGCGTGTGTGCGTGTGCGTGTGCGTGTGCGTGTGTGTGTGTGTGTGTGTGTGTGTGTGTGTGTGTGTGTGTGTGTGTGTGCGCGCGCGCGCGCCTGTACCTGCAGAGGAATGAGAAGGGGACCTTGTGGCCACTGGAGGGGGTACTGTGGTCACAAGAGTCCTGGACGACTGACCTACAAACAAACTCCAATATTTTTCACAACCAATCAACTACCCATGCCATTGGCATTACCACCACCAGTGTGCAGCATCGAAGACACACCAACAGATACCAAAGTACGATCAGTTGTAAGCATTCCAATACGACTGACGGACAACAGCAAACTTGTCACCACATCTGTTGCATTCCTTTGCCGTGAAGTAGCCATTACACTGTCCCTAGACACAAAAACGTTGCTCATCGTAAAACCTGGAAACACCATAGAAACACTCGTTGCATTGAACGGTCTTGATCTGATGATAAACACAGAAATACTCAAACTTTTCAATGTTTTAGAGAGCATTAACTGTGCTGCTGTTTCTCGTTTTCTTGATGACATCACAGCTGGTGATGTTGCTAATTGTGAAGCAACTGAAAATTGATGTCGGCTGTCGACGGTTTTACGATCGGACTGAAACTGTTTGCAACCATTTCTGTTGCATTGATGGTAGGCGGACGTGTAAGACTCGTTGGTAAACTCATCAGTGGACTAACTGTTGACATGTTGATATTATTCAACAATGACATACTGGATGTTGATGCTTGTGTGATGCTCAAATTGGATGGAGAGTCTACAGTCGACGAGACGTGTTCGAATCCAGCAGACGCACTTGCTGTTATCACAACTGATTTTGTGGCTTGCAATTGATCTCCAAGTGACAAACTTGTCACACGTGGAGACGTCTGGAATCCACCAAGAAATGTAGAAGACACAATGAGAATCATAATTTCTTGACTCGTCTCCACTTCATGTGTAAACATCGACGAGTCGATGGCAAATATATCAACCAATGAGTGTGATGTGACGACTGAAGTTTGAAGTGGCAGAACTGGTGGGCTTTGACGCTCCATTTGTTTAGTCTGAGTAAATCCTGATGCAGTAAATGAATTAGGATGAGAAGGCATAGCAAAGAAAGACGTCGTTATGACGTCAGAAATCACACTCGATGTAAACATCACATCAATCAATTGCGTTGTTGCTGTTTCCAGGATTGAAGTTGAAAGTGTTGATGTTTGTATTGCAATTTTTGTCGTTTCAGAGAGACTCAATAGGATAGAAAATGGTGTGGGCGTGGCTGTTATCATTCGTTTTTTACTAGACGTCGTTTGTAGTTCTGCAACTGTTGCATTATCAAGCTCTACTGTTGATGTTTGATTGTTGGATGCAATTTCGAAGTAATATTCAACACACAATATTTTAATATCCGTTATTCTATACTTACATGCCTGACCTACAATTTAGGGACAACAACATGAGCTGGATGCACATGCTGAAGCTTCACTGCCACTTCATTTGTCTTGCCTTGGTGATTGCATCAAACAACTGCAACTTGAAGTGAAAGATTTCGACTGAAAAACAGACGACAAGATCAAAGACCAAATTCAGAGTCTCAAGAAGCCTGCAGTACATGACTCAATGAGCAGCGACAGTGAGCAGAGACTGTCGGCATTAGAAGATCAGTTGAGAGAGTTGGAATCTCGTCAAACTGTTATGCAGCAGAAGACAATCGCAGCGTGTTACGAGTCAGTCGATAACATTCGGAAACAGTTCAAGACGAAAGTTGATTTATTGGATCAACACATGAGACTGATGACAGAGAAATGCATTAAATTTGAAGAAACTATTTCTATGCAGGATGCCAGGATGAAGCAACTGCAAAGCGAATTATCTCAATGCAGACTCAACGGTGGAACGAATGTGGGTCTGCATCAGCAGTTTACGGCTCATGCAAGATCGAGTGCTGGCGAGTCATGATATGAAACTAGCAGAACACGATCTGAGGCTTGACATGATTGATTGTAAGAACACGAACGGTGTGCTGCTGTGGAAGATTACTGACATGAGACGACGAAGACGAGATGCTGTGAGTGGCAAGACACCATCCATCTACACACAACCATTCTACACGTCACCCAATGGATACAAGATGTGTGCTCGTCTCTATCTGAATGGAGACGGGATGGGACGTGGTACTCGTTTGTCTCTTTTCTTTGTGATTATGAGAGGAGAATACGATTCTCTTCTTCCTTGGCCATTTAGACAGAAAGTCACTCTCATACTCATCGATCAACAAGGTGGCAGTCACGTGTCTGACACGTTCAGACCTGATCCCACGTCTTTGTCTTTTCAAAGACCAAGAAATGAGATGAATGTTGCATCTGGATGTCCACTATTTGTACATCTGGCTATCTTAGACAGCAATGGATATGCTAGAGAGGACACTCTATTTACAAAGATAGCAATTGATATCACAAATATTATACGACCAGATGCCAGCTGAAATCATGGACTACATGACAAGGCACAACTGTTTGTGTTGCTCTAGAGCTTTAATTTACTGTTTCTTGGTTACAACAATATCTAAGATTTTTACGTGTTAGTACGTATTTGCTTGAAATAGTGTTATGGTTATTATGTATTGTTTTTGGACTGAGTATATTGAGTATTTAAATTTGTTCTATTATTTAGTAAAATTAGCGACAAAAGCGACGTTGTACTACTGCAGCTATTTACAATCAATTTACTTTATTGTTGTTGTTCGAAAGTTGCGCGCGCATGAACGTAACTGTGTCGTTTCCCGGATAACGATAAGTTGTGCTGTACAGTGTAGTGATCGACGTGTTGTTGAAATTTTGATTGAGACAAAGTTAGCTGTTAGAATACTAAGTATGTATAGCTACACGTGCCTTCTGTATTTCCTGCCTGCACGTGACCAACGTAATGTTTTCGATATGTTAATTTGATTTGTTAGAGAGAAACAAATCACTAAAGCAAGTCTATTCAGTTCAATCATAAGACATCAATATAATAATTAATGAAACAAAACGACAGATAATAGTTTGATTATGATATGAACACGCATAATATCTAGTACTCTAACTGCATGTTGCTAACTATTAAAATGCAGTGGCTTAATTGAACTATAGACGTTGTGCTATAGTAAGCATGTTAATTGGCTGTAACTAACTTCTATACACTTCAGCTTTGATGAGAAGGGATTTGTCTTCAGTGCGAATATACTTTCTGGTCTGAAGGGAATGATGTGTGGTAAACTGTGGACAACCAAAACCCTTCTCGTTAGTTTCAGCAGTTGGCTTTTTTAGTGCTAATTCAACAGTTGTGGTGTTGGCATGCCATACAGATGCGTCAACAATATGTGTTATGTTGGCAGCTGTTGAATTTGGTTGTTGATCAACTATGGACAGGTTGAACTTCAGTGGAAATGGCCATTCTAATAGATCATCATATTCTCCCTTCATCACTTGCAAGTAAACGCCAACATAAAACTCATGACTTCCTCCGGTGTTGTTTGGCTTAAACACTAGACGTAGTTTGTATCCTGGATATCCTGTGTAGAAACTTTCACTGTAGATCATTTCACATTTATGATTCTTTGCATCTTGTAGAACATTTGGCCAGTTCTTGATTCTCCAGAAAAAAGTGCAAACTTGTCCTGTAGTGGCACGCAATTGACGTTTAAGATCCTCGTTCTCTATCTTCAAATCAGACACTTTCTGAAGAAGAAGATCCATGTGTTCACTGGTATTTGCTCGTTTGTGTTCTTGTAATTCCTTGCTCTTCAACTTGACACACACAATTAATTATTACTTAGGTGCAATAGAAATATATCATTAATTAATTAATTAATTTTGCATTTATATAATATAACTCGTATATAATATAATCTATAGTTAGATATCATGTGCACTGTACTAATTAACAATCAGACAAACTAATTAACAGACAACAGATACATATGTACAGATACAGGTATACAGAAAATTTAATCAAAATGCTGGAGAGACAAACAGACAGTCAACATGCATCAACCTTGTGAGTGCAGCCTGCTTCAGCATATGGACATTGCACTGACTCAAACTCACAACCTCCACTTGACATGTGAGTCTACAAGTAAATCAGCAAACAGTTTAACCATTTCATATAATCTAGTTCTATATCTCTTTCATGATCTAAGTAAATACTACGTTAAGTTAATGTTTGAATGTTAGCTAATTAAGTTAATTAAGATATTAAACCTTGAGTTGGTTGAGTTGTCCAGACCATTCACATCCTTCTCTAAATCGACCACATTTCACTTTGAGACATGATACTTTGCGTTCAAAGTCCCGGTCAGGAAATGTCTGCAAAACACATCTAATATAACAGACATAGGGCAACATTTAACAAATTTAAAACAAGAAGTTTTGCCTCTTTATCCCTTGAACATAACTTGTTGTCAAGAGGACAAGTGAAATTCTTATTTCTGCTGGAAAGCCCAAACAGCAATTATCATGGAGTAGAGTAATTTGCTCTACACTGCATGTATACAATTTAACGATCCTCATTGTCTGACCTGGTTATCTTGTCAACACAAGATTTGCAATATCGATGGCCGCATGACGTAAGAAGTGGTTCTTTAAGATGAAGCAAACAAATAGGACACTCGAGATCCTTTGGCAAAGGATCTAGAAACTCAACAGGATCATCCATTTCCAACGTTTCTGTAACCTACTGTAGCACGTTGTCCACCATTAAATGTCCAGTATGTGGAGGAGTTTCATTTCTATTAATATTTACACTGTAGTGTTGGATTGTAGAAAGAAAAGCAGGAAATTAAGAGGTGTTGCATGGACAAAACAGGACAACATTTGGAAGTACAAAGTCATTTATACATACAGTTGTTGTGTAGATGCATGTTTTGGATGAGTAATATGTACTATAGGCCCTTACCAGTTGTGTTGTCTACATGCATGCCTATAGTATAGGTATGTAGTTGTAGCTGTACATATCCATGTATGCCTAGTTGTGAACAAGCTATCTATAGGCTCCAGCTTATTAAAAATCGAAAGCAACAGCAAGCTGGGTTTCTTTGTACGTGCATGAAGTCAAATTTTCAAGGTGCTGCAGATTGAGTGGAAGATGAAGTACGTACTGTATAGTCTACATCATGTGGTGAAGGTCATTAGTTATAAGAATACTCATGCACTCGGACATTCACCCCTAGTGGCTTAATTACATGAGAACACACAGGCAGGTACCGTATTTCCTGGATATTTTGCATGATTTAATTGTCGGTCTTCTAAATGTTGTAAATTTTAAGCTTTAAGTTTAGGAAGTAAACTGCAAGTAATTAAATCATTTGAAGGCTAGGAGTTCACCACAGATCTAAAAGTATGCTGTGGGCCTATAGCTGCATGTTTGCACCACAAACAGCATATTTTGTCTACTAGAGGTTATTATATATAGAGTCCATTATTAATGCAATGTCAGTGATCTGCTACTCGATAATTACACTTCTAAGTTGGAAGTTTTGCTGTTTTCAAAGGGCTGCATGTATATAGATCTATACAGGTGGCATGCAATACATACTGTTATTGCTTAATTTGCTCCAAGATATTGCATGTGTAGCTCTATAGATCTACCAAACACTTACAGGTGTCTGCATATGTTGTGAGATAATGCAGCTCATTTATCCAGATAACAGTCAAGTGAAGAAAACAGAGTCTGTGGAAAGAGTTTCATGCAGACACACTGACACTACAATCATGCACTTACGTCCAGCTTGACATCTGGAGATCGACTCACATGTGTGGATGAGTGTTGGCCCATGCAATTTCTCAAACATCATTCTAGCCTCAGTACAAGTTGAGCGCAGTATACAAGTACTGAAGTCTATAGATCAGCTTGAGACTGATGCAAATGCTTCAATAAAGCAACTTCATTACACGAACTCGATCTAATTTGTAAAACAAATTCAGCCATTCATTGCAACTATAATCACTAAACTCTGTCGTATCAAGTCAACAAAACAAGTTGGATGACAATCAATGTCACTCTAGTCTAAGTAATTAATATTAACTAATCCATACCACTCGGCATCGAAATGACAGTAGCTACATTGTTGTCACTCAAACTGTCAACAGGACTGAATGTTGCTTGTTTCTCTGCTGTAAATATATTTTTGTCTGAACTGCAACTGTGTTTGTCCTCTTCAGGTATGGGCCGAGGTGCTGACATTGCAGATGCTATCGCTGTTTGTGCTCGATTTATGGATGACTGATAGTCAAGACCAATGGCTGGTGATTGGGAGCGGCTTAAGCTTGACTCAGAGCTCTGATCGTTCTTGATTTCAGTTTGATTAGGTGTGCCTTGAATATGAACAAGTGAAGATCAGACTCAATGTTATAGCTGATCAAACAGTCAGTTTTCACATAAACACACACACACACACACACACACACACACACACACACACACACACACACACACACACACACACACACACTTACCATTATCTATGAACGACATGTGCAACATTTCTGTACTTCTACTCTCTGCCCTAAACGCTCTCTTTACTGGTGACAACTGTATGCCAACTGCCTCCCCATCAAAATCTGGAATTTGCTCTTTCTCCTGCATCCATGTAATATCGAAACTCATTGATGTCAATAATTTTTGCTTTTTACTGTTGCTATAAATAAAACACAATAATTAACAATTATTACTGATTAGTACAAGAGGGAATTACCGATAACAGTAGCCTGCTATGATGAGAAGCAGTAACAGCAAGATGAGTACTGAAGTGCTAACAATGATCCAAATAAAGGTTGGTACTACAAATATTAAGAAACATTTGCCAACATCACATACCATCATAATACCATATATCTATTATAAATCACACTGCGCAGACTTTCATTGCACTGCAACAAGCAAACGCGCGTGTGTGTGTGTGCATGTGTGTGTGTGTGTGTGTGTGTGTGTGTGTGTGTGTGTGTGTGTGTGTGTGTGTGTGTGTGTGTGTGTGTGTGTGTGTGTGCATATGCATGTGTGTGTGTGTGTGTGTGTGCATGTGCATGTGCGTGCGTGTGCATGTGTGTGTGTGTGTGCGTGCGTGTGCATGTGTATGTGTGCACACACATGTATGCATGCGTGTGCGTGCATGTGTGTGTGTGCACATGTGTGTGTGTGTGTGTGTGTGTGTGTGTGTGTGTGTGTGTGTGCATGTGCGTGTGTGTGTGCATGCGTGTGCATGCATGTGTGTGTGTGTGTGTGTGTGTGTGTGTGTGTGTGTGTGTGTCTGTGTGTGTGTCTGTGTGTGTGTGTGTCTGTGTGTGTGCATGTGTGTGTGTCTGTGTGTGTGCATGTGTGTGTGTGTGTGCATGTGCGTGTATGTGTGTGTGTGCACGCGCCTGTACCTGCAGAGGAATGAGAAGGGGACCTTGTGACCACTGGAGGGGGTACTGTGGTCACAAGAGTCCTTGACGACTGACCTACAAACAAATTCCAATATTTTTCACAACCAATCAACTACCCATCCATTAGCATTACCACCACTAGTGTGCAGCATCGAAGACACACCAACAGATACCAAAGTACAATCAGTTGTAAGCATACCAGTACGACTGACGGACGACAGCAAACTTGTCACCACATCTGTTGCATTCCTTTGCCGTAAAGTAGCCAATACACTTTCCATTGACACAGAAACGTCACTCGTCGTAAAACCTGGAAACACCATAGAAACACTCGTGGCATTGAACGGTCTTGATCTGATGGTAGACACAGAAATACTCAAACTATTCAATGTTTGAGTAGAGAGCATTAATGGTGCTGCTGTTTTTGGTATTTTTGCTGACATCACAGTTGGTGATGCTGCTAATTGTGAAGCAACTGAAAATTGATGTCTGGCCGCCGATGGCTTTACAATCGGACTGAAACTGTTTGCAACCATTTCTGTTGCATTGATGGTAAGCGGACGTGTAAGACTCGTTGGTAAACTCATCAGTGGACTAACTGTTGACATGTTGATATTATTCAACAATGACATACTGGATGTTGATGCTTGTGTGATGCTCAAATTGGACGGAGAGTCTACAGTCGACGAGACGTGTTCGAATCCAGCAGACGCACTTGCTGTTATCACAACTGATTTTGTGGCTTGCAATTGATCTCCAAGTGACAAACTTGCCACACGTGCAGACATCTGGAATCCACCAAGAAATGTAGAAGACACACTGGGAATCATAATTTCTTGACTCGTCTCCGCTGCATCTGTAAACATCGATGAGTCAATGGCAAATATACCAGCCAATGAGTGTGATGTGACAACTGAAGTTTGAAGTGGCAGAACTGGTGGGCTTTGACGCTCCATTTGTTTACTCTGAGTAAATTCTGATGCAGTAAATGAATTAGGATGAGAAGGCATAGCAAAGAAAGACGTCGTTATGACGTCTGCACTCGATGTAAACATCACATCAATCAATTGCGTTGTTGCTGTTTCCAGGATTGAAGTTAAAGGTGTTGATGTTTGTCTTGCAATTATTGCTGTTTCAGAGAGACTCGATAGAACAGAAAATGGTGTGGGCGTGGCTGTTATCATTCGATTTTGACCAGTAGACGTCGTTTGTAGTCCGGCAACTGTTGCATTTTGAAGCTCTGCTGTTGATGTTTGAGACTCCAAACGGACGACTGGCGAGCTTTGAAGTCTACCGTGAGTAAACTCAGACATGCTGACTTGAGTGGAAGCTGCACCAACTTGAATAAAACTAGAAGAAAAGGCACGACTTATGTTTGCCTTTTGAGTTAAATTAGAAAGTGTTGATGCTTCTGGTGCTTTCACTGCTGTATATAAATTTGATGTGACAGAAACTGGTGTGGGGTTTATATCCACATCTTTACTAATAATTGATGTTGCTTGTACTTGAACAGTTTGATGAGAAAACGAAGCCTCTGGTGTTGTCTCTGATGGAGAAATGAGAGTAACATCACTCGTGAAAGGTACATCAGTCGACATCAGAATCACCAACGCATCAGTCTGCAGACCTGATATAATGTATTACAATACAAAAGTCAAATATTAAAAACTGAAACTTTGGTAAACGAGTTAATTACCTCCATCTATAGTACTGCTAATAATGTTACCATTTTTCCGTGTTTTACTCACAGACGCACTTGTAGCAGTAGATAATTGTTGCTTTAGTAAGTTTTCACTAATAAAGGTAAAAGACTCTGACACTCCAGATTCCGACTGTAGAGACACTGTGGCTTCTGATGACACTAGAACTTCAAATGGTGTCAAAGAAATGACAGACTACCACAAAATTTACATCAACAGTCATTTTCCTTAGAACACATCATTAATTAAATAATACAATTGTGGTAATAAGCTACCTCACTGGTGGGCTGCAAGGAAGACAACACAGACGTTGATTGATCAGGTTTGGAAGGCACTCCGGATGATGAAAACACGTTTGTTAGAGACATCTCGTTAACGGTAATACTTGCAGTTGGATTATGGTCTCCACTCGAGGTGTGAACATGAGATGTGGTTTCAAACCCGGAAGTTGTGACTTTTATGACTTCACTGGTCCCTCTTCTCTCAATCGACTTTCCACTGGATTCACCAAACGTCATGAAACTACCGCCAAAGAGCGAAGAATTTCCTCGACTTGTCGCCATTCGAACTGTCGAAGCACCCAAAGAAGCTAAGTTCCTGGATACTTCCGGTAGCGGCGCTCTCTCACTGCTAGCATTGATCGGCACCTGTTGAGAAAGAACACTCGCATATGTCGAGAAAACGAAAGCACTTGAGCTGCTGCTGTCGACATGCACAGAGTCTGAAGACACAAAAAAGCTGCTAGCATCAACGACTAATGCGCTTGACACGTTTGACGAAAAAACTGATGTTACAAGGTGTAAGACGATGAGCATCAACACTGCATGTCTAGACTCTCTTCTGTAGACACAAACATACTCCATCTGTAATTCCTCGATGTTTGTATTGCGTGCGCAACGCTAGAAGACGCGAATGGCGAGCGGTGAGGAAGGTCGCTGTCCTGCTGCTCGCGTGACGTCCTTGAAACGCGAAACGAGGCTGGAAAAGGAGCTGCTGCGCCGCAGAGTTGACGTTTGTTGTCATTTACCGGCCTGTTGGGCGGGGCTTAGTAATTAAGTAATTAATGGGCGTGGAAAACAACGAGGTGAAACAGAAATTAATGATTGAAAGTGGAAAGTTTGCATGGAGTCCGGTTTTATTGCTACAGTTGGCATTCACTTTTCATAGTTTTAATTGAAAGATTAAAGTTTGGTTAGAATGGTCACGTGACCAGATTACGTGTTAGACTTGTACTGAAATGAAAGTTGAAAGTTTGGAGTCCTACCTGTTATCGTCATTCACTTTCTATTGTTCTAATTAGAATATTGCAGAGTGGTTAGAGTAGTCACGTGACCAAATATTTTTAGTCAACATATTTATACATATACCAAGTAAATTTTATTTTTAAAACAATTTAAAATTGTATATACACATAGAAATCTTAATTAATTAAATTAATTGCAAAATTGTAATTACATAAATTAAAATTTTTAAAATATAATTATCTAATTAATAGTCATAATGCGCCAAACATAATATCAAAATATACACAATGTAGCAAACTGTTGTAAATTTAATGTTAATGTAAGAAATGTTCAAACTTCTTACGTGAGACGTAAATCATACCATACTAATCACGTGACCACAAACGTTTTTATTTACTAAATTATATAAATTAATTAAAATTTAAACATAATTAATTAACAATAAATTAATTAGAATAATATACAATTCATACCATACCAATCACGTGAACAAAGACAAATTTATTAATAAACATAAAATAAATAAATAAAATTTAAACATACTTAATTAGCAATAAATTAATTAAAATAATATACAATTTATGCCATACCAATCATGTCAACAAAGACATATTTATAAATAAAATAAAATAGATAAATTAATTAAAATTTTAAACATAAATAATTGACAATAGATTAGTTAAAATAAAAAACAATTTATACTACACTAATCGCGTGACCAGAAACGTCTTTATTAACTAAAATAAATAAATAATTAAATTTTAAACATAAATAATTAACAATAGATAAACTAAAATAATATACAATTTTTAATATACCAATCACGTGACCAAAGACGTCTTTATTAATTAACTAAAATAAATAAATAATTAAAATTTAAACATAAATAATTGACAATAGATTAATTAAAATAACATACAATTTATACTACACTAATCACGTGACCAGAAACGTGTTTATTAACTAAAATAAATAAATAATTAAATTTTAAACATAAATAATTAACAATAGATAAACTAAATAACATACAATTCAACACAATTAAATCAAATCAAACAAATTAAAATAAAATTTAATATCAATATGTACAAGAATACCCACAAATCACGTGACCAGTGACGTTTCATTATCCAGATTTCCTCTTTCATCACCTACCCGTCACCTCTTGTCATCATCTCCATGCAGTCTACCAACCCTCTCCCATAACTCACGACTCTTCATTACAATGGGCTCCCCTTTATCCCTCAAAGCGGTTCTCCAGTGGGCGTGTCGTGATGCGACAGTAGCAACACGTTATGAGCGCATATTTCACGTTGAAGGCGTCCAGGACATTGAGGACTTGTCTGAGTTGACTGCGGAGGATATGAAGGAAATGGGAGTTAAGGAGACGCATGCGAGGAAGTTGGAGAGAAAATGCAAGAAAATGAAGATGAAAATTGCCGTCGGCACTAGACAGAATGTGGTGGGAATAATACAGGTGGGTGGAGGGGCTTGTAGGCGTGTGTTTTGGTAGGATTTTGTGTTGGTGTTGTGTGTGTTTGGTGTGTGTTTGGTGATTGTCTGTTTGTTTGTTTGTCTGTCTGGCCTGCTGTTTGTAGTCTGTATGTATACACGTAGACAGACACACACGCACACATACATGCGCACGCACACGCACACACACGCGCGCGCGCATAGACACACACACACACACACACACACACACACACACACACACACACACACGACACACACGCACACACAAACACATGCATACACACACACACACACACACACACACACACACACACACACACACACACACACACACACACACACACACTAGACTAGACAGATTTGCTCTGTTTGCCTGTCTGTCTGTCTGTCTGTCTGTCTGTCTGTCTGTCTGTCTGTCTGTCTCTTGTCTTGCTATTTATTTGTGTCATTATCTAGGTACCTGGTGGTATGAAACTGCTTGATGTTCGCAAAGTTATAGCCAGAGATCGCCTACCACAAGTTCCGTCGTCATTCCATTTTAGAATAGATGAATCTGCTGTTATTACAGAAGCTCAAGAAGCTACTTGGGAAGCTGAAGTGTTTGCAGACGAGTCAGGAAATTCACTCTGCATTTTAATGCCACAGCAGATGTCTAATAAAAGTAGCAACTTACTTGTCTGTTTATCTATTTCCAACTTTGTGTGTTGTGTTTGTTTGTTTATTCTTTTGTCTATTTATTATTTTGTCTTTGTTTGTTTATGTGTTTGTTTGTTTGTTTGTCTGTCTGTTTGTTTGTTTGTTTGTGTGTCTGTTTGTGTGTTTGTCTGTTTGTTTGTCTGATTGTCTGTTTGTCTGTCTGTTTGTTTGTCTGTTTGTTTGTTTGTGTGTCTGTTTGTGTGTTTGTCTGTTTGTTTGTCTGATTGTCTGTTTGTCTGTCTGTTTGTTTGTCTGTTTGTTTGTCTGTCTGTTTGTCTGTTTGTTGTCTGTCTGTTTGTCTGTTTGTCTGTTTGTCTGTCTGTTTGTCTGTCTGTTTGTCTTTGTTTGTTTGTCTGTGTGTCTGTATGTTTGTTTGTATGTTTGTTTGTGTTTGTTTGTCTGTTTGTTTGTTTGTTTGTTTGTCTGTCTGTCTGTTTGTCTGTTTGTTTGTCTGTCTGTTTGTTTGTTTGTTTGTTTATTTGTTTGTCTGTCTGTCTGTCTGTTTGTCTGTTTGTCTGTCTGTTTGTCTTTGTTTCTTTGTCTGTGTGTCTGTATGTTTGTCTGTTTGTTTGTCTGTCTGTTTGTTTGTTTGTTTGTTTGTTTATTTGCTTGTCTGTCTGTCTGTCTGTTTGTCTGTTTGTCTGTCTGTTTGTCTTTGTTTGTTTGTCTGTGTGTCTGTATGTTTGTTTGTATGTTTGTTTGTGTTTGTTTGTCTGTTTGTTTGTCTGTTTGTCTGTTTGTTTGTTTGTTTGTTTGTTTGTCTGTTTGTATGTTTGTTTGTCTGTCTGTTTGTTAGTTTGTCTGTTTATTTTTCTGTTTGTCTGTCTGTTTGTTTGTCTGTTTGTCTGTCTGTCTGTTTGTTTGTTTTTGTCTTTATCTGTTTTTTTTTTATTACTTGCTCTCTTATTTCAAAACATTTTGCAACATTTTGTGTTGCTTAGGCGTGTCAGTTAGCTCAGCATCGAACGGAAGAAGCGTTAGCACTACAAGCTCAACTAAATCAGTTCAAAGACCAAATCCTAACAAAACTTTTGATAGACTCACGACGCAGCAACGTCAAATACAAAATTCTGGTCAGTGAACAAATTTGGGTTAATTAATTAGGCATAATACAATAGTCTAATATATTTATAGATATAGACATTTAATTAATTAAATCAATAAATTAATTTTTTAATTAAATTTAATTTGTTGTATTGTGTAGGTCTAGTTTACTCCATTAGCACATTCAAGCTAATTAATTAAGCCCAATACAATAGTCTAATATATTTATAGAAATACATATGTAATTAATTAAATCAATAAATTAATTATATATTAATCTAATTTGTTGTATTGTATAGGTCTAGTTCACCCAGCAAGTCAACCATATGGCCATAAATCGTTGACTTCAGTGACCACATCCCAACCATCTCAATACAATAACGACGATGCCATCTTTACTGAACCTCTTCCCGCTACAAGCTCTACTCTCCCTCCTCTCGAAGATATCCACTCTCTCATTAAAACGTCCAACGTGTCTCACTTGAGTACAAAAGACATCGTCAACAGCTCAGGTATTGCACCAGTGATGCAAAGGATGAGAATTGGTGATGTGAAGGTTGATGTGAAGTCAAGCCAGGAAGAGAGGGAAGGTTATGGTATGAGCAAATTGTGGAGGAGTGTTGGTGGAGCAGCTACAGATTATGTGCAAAGTAAAGGCTACAGGGAGAGGTGAGTTGAGACAATGAAGGTGGATGGTCAGCTGTGCTTGGTGTTTGTGTGACTGACTGCCTCTTTGGTTTTTTACTGTTTGTGTGTGTGTGTGTGTGTGTGTGTGTGTGTGTGTGTGTGTGTGTGTGTGTGCACGTGCGCGCACGTGCTCACATGCATGAGTGTGCATTTTGTCTGTATCTGTCTGTCTGTCTGTCTGTCTGTTGGTTTGCCTTTCTGTCTGTTTGTCTGTCTGTCCCTTTATCCATTTGTTTGTCTGTCTGTCTGTTTGTCTGTCCATCCATTTGTTTGTTTGTTTGTTTGTTTGTCTGTCCATCCATTTGTTTGTTTGTTTGTTTGTCTGTTTGTCCATCCATCTGTCTGTCTGTATTTTTTTTCGTCCATCTGTCTGTCTGTCCATCTGTCTGTCTGTCTGCCTGCCTGCCTGCCTGCCTGCCTGCCTGCCTGCCTGCCTGCCTGCCTGCCTGCCTGCCTGTCTATCTGTCTGTCTGTCTGTCTGTCTGTCTGTCTATTCATCCATTTGTCTGCCTGC
>NC_085103.1:5637047-5639547 GCF_963422355.1 Corticium candelabrum
TGTTTACCTTCTGCCCATTTTCTAAAATTTCTCTACTCACTTGTTTTCTTATGGTTTTAGAGTTGTGAGAACAGAACCAGGGCCAATGAACTGAAGGGTCTTATGAGCTTTCTTGCTCATCTTTATAACGAAAAGGCAATACCACACACACACACACACACACACACACACACACACACACACACACACACACACACACACACACACACACACACACACACACACACACACACACACATGCACACACAACATTGACACACACACACACACACACACACACACACACACACACACACACACACACACACACACACACACACACACACACACACACACCAATCCCTACCTCCAACCGAAGACATTAACTGTATTTGTCATGGTTAGGTGTTTACATCGTCAGTCGTATTTGGCTGCGCAAATCGTGTTCTGGACAGTCACACATTAGAGGCTGTCGTGTCTGTTCAACATCTACTGGGAGCAGCCGCAAGGCAGTTACAATTTGAAGACAGTGTGAGTTACTTTGAATCGCAACTTGCAGTGGAGACCATCCCAAACAGTCAAACAGTCATTTGAATAGAACATATTGGCTGTCTGATGGTTTACACTGCACGGCTGCATGCAGCATGTAGGCAAATGACGTCACAACATGACACATTGATATTAATGATTTAGGTTAAGACTGACAATCTGAATAAGCGTGTGATGATCGAGAAGCAACAGGTAATGAACTCGTCGCAGAGCACTCTATATGGCAAGCATCTATTGCCATCGTCTACTCATGTGGCTCCCCAGACGAGCGAATCTCATAGTCAGAATGCTCGGCAGCAACTTGGAGATCAACTTTACAAAAAAATTCAACCGAAACATCCCGAAATGGCAGGGAAAATAACAGGCAAACAAACGCATTCAATAATATTATATATGTTGTTTGTACATCGACTGATGAGTTTGGCTTGTGCTGCAGGGATGTTACTTGGTAGTCTGGGTGATGACTTGCTACGTCATCTGCTTCAGTCGCCTGATGACTTATCAGCAAAAGTAGCTGAAGCTGCTGAAGTTATTCGTCAGCACACGTCGAATAGATAAGTTATGATTACAAAAGGACAAACGCTTTAGTGCTTTAATGACTTTGCGCGCGTTAGCTTTATGCGCGCGCTAACTTTATGCGCGCGTTAACTTTATGCGCGCGTTAACTTTGTGACGTCTGTTGCCAGTTAAGTTAATGTTGCTTTGTAGTGAATACATGTACCAATAAAAAGTGTTGTGGTGAGAAAAAGTCAATTAAGTTAGAAGAATTTTGAGTTTTTCGTATGGGTTGGGCTTGAAAGAATTTCCGTTATTTATTTGTAGCACAAGGTATCACGTGATATTAGTACCGGAAAGTCCAGCAAGCTTTCGTTCCAGTCGTTTTCTGACGTTATTTTAAGTTAGACATGAGCTCTAAGAGCAGACGAGCTCGAGAAACGAGAAAGAGAGCTCAGTCTTACGTCGACGGTGTCGGTGAGTCTTCATGTGCATCCAAGTCTACGAGATCCTACGGTAGGAGACAAAACCTAGTGAAAGAATTGGAAAATCGAGATAAAGTTGTAAAGGATTACGACGATTTTGCCATACTTAGAGATAAACATCCCAAGGCGAGACATCACTATCTGATGGTAGTAAAGGCTGCAAATCTTCACGGTCCTGAGAATCTCAAAAGACGTCACATCTCGCTGCTGGAGAGTATGCTGGAGAAAGGCCAGCAGTATGTTGACGAGATTAGAAAAAAAGAAAAGACAGCGCCGTTCCAACTTGGATTTCACGCTGTCCCAAGTTTGGATCGACTGCACATGCACATGATCAGCAGAGATTTCTACTCTCCATGGATGAAAAAAAAGAAACATTGGCATTCATTTACTACAGTTCGTTTTATATTTGTAACTGAGGCTATAAAGGAGTTGAAAGAGAACGGCAAACTTACGATCAACAGACCGTATTGTAATGATATTTTGAAGTGGCCTTTGAAATGCCATGTTTGCAATCTAGTTTGCAGAGATATGAAGACACTGAAATCTCACATTCCTCAACACCATTGGAATGATATCATGTCTAGGCAGTCGTACAAGACTCCTACCCAGTAGACTGATACACTAGAGCAAGTTGCAAGTTTAGTAGTCTAGTTGTCAAACACATGTAGCTTTGGAGCATTCATTTTATTTTGTGTCTAGACATATTGATGTAGTTCTGTGGTTGCTGTACAGATAATAAACTTCTCACAAAGCAATTATTCATGCGGCAAGCATCAGTGAATGCGGTAGCACTCTCTCACCCTAACTTTCCTCTCGTGCCGCAATTCAGGGGCCGGTTAATTAATTTTAAGACCTGGCTACGCGAGACTACTCTCTATGTACACCTCCTCTGCTACCCGTCTACTTGTCAACCAATGTCAAAAGAGAAATCTAGCTAGAGTTAGATAGCGTGCAGATCGATGCCTAGTGATTAGTAGCTAACCAAATGTAAA
>NC_085103.1:5644547-5657047 GCF_963422355.1 Corticium candelabrum
TAGTTTGGAATGGCTCGCCTGGCTTTATTAATCTACTTGATGCATTGAATGCATGGCAGCTTGTCAAGGTAAGTGTGTATCCATTATTGTTTACATAGATCTGATTTTTTATTTACTGCAGGAATTGAAACAAGCGTTGAGTCTTCCTGCTGCAGCATCATTCAAACATGTTAGCCCAGCAGGTCATTGAGCTAACACACACACACACACACACACACACACACACACACACACACACACACACACACACACACACACACACACACACACATGGACACACACACACACACACACACACACACACACACACACACACACACACACTCACACACACACACACACTCACACTTATCTCTCTTTTTTCAATTAATTAAGGAGCTGCAGTTGCTGTTCCTCTCACTGATGAACAAGCGAAGCTCTGCATGGTATCTGATATGCAACAAACTCTTTCACCACTTGCTACTGCGTATGCGAGAGCGAGAGGAGCCGATCGTATGTCGTCGTTTGGAGATTTCATTGCTTTATCAGACGTGTGTGACCTCTCAACAGCACAAATCATTAGCAAGGAGGTAACTCATTGTCATACGACGTACCATACAGATTTGAGTTTGTGGGTTTTTTGTCGGCTACACAGATTGAAGACAAATGAGTTGTTGTGGAGTTGTAGCGATGTACTTACATGCATGCTACGTGCAGTGTGTGTGTGTGTGTGTGTGTGTGTGTGTGTGTGTGTGTGTGTGTGTGTGTGTGTGTGTGTGTGTGTGTGTGTGTGTGTGTGTGTATCACTGTGTGTATGTCACTGTGTGTGTGTGTGTGTGTGTGTGTGTGTGTGTGTGTGTGTGTGTGTGTGTGTGTGTGTGTGTGTGTGTGTGTGTCACTGTGTGTCTGTCACTGTGTGTGTGTGTGTGTGTGTGTGTGTGTGTGTGTGTCACTGTGTGCATGTGCGTGTGTGTGTGTGTGTGTGTGTGTGTGTGTGTGTGTGTGTTAATTTTGTATATTTGTCAGTCAAGAATGAGTGAGACAATGTTTATTTGTACGTACATGGAAAGCTTGCTTGCAAGTTTGTTTAGTGTAACTTCAGTACTTGGCACCACAACTGGCAATTTTTGTTTTATTTTTAGGATATAATATTTTATCAGATTTGGTGTGCATGGTTGTATGTATTGATGTGTTTGCTTGTAGGTGTCTGATGGTGTGATTGCTCCGGGTTACGAGGAGGCTGCACTTGAAGTTTTTCGGAAGAAGAAAGGTGGCAAGTACTGCGTTCTTGAGGTAAGACTGATAGACAGACGGACAGACAAATAGACAGACAGACAAATAGACAGACAGACAAATAGACAGACAGACAAATAGACAGACAGAGAGACAAATAGACAGGCAGACAGACAAATAGACAGACAGACAGACAGACAAATAAACAGACAGACAGACAAATAGACAGACAGACAGACAAACAAATAGACAGATAGACAAGACAGACAGACAAATAGACAGACAGACAAATAGACAGACAGACAGACAGACAGACAGACAAACAAAGAGACAGACAGACAGACAGACAGACAAAGTAGTTTGCATTAAACTAAAGCTGAACTCAGTAGATTTCTTGTATTTAGTGTTAGAAATGTAACGTAGAGTTTGTGTTTCAATAAATGAGACAGACAGACAAATAGACAGACAAACAGATAAACAACCCGTGTTCAACCTTGGATGTTTGACCATGGATACTAAATTATATAATAAATAAAAAAATTATATAATAAATAAAATTGAATTCAATTTAATCATTTTAATTTATTATATTTATTTATTAATGTATAGTTTCAAAATTAATACCAAATATTTGAATATCACACACTTAAGAGCCAGTTGAGTAATCACATTGACCAAGTATAACACAACATAAGGTTGATATCAATGTTGTCAAAATTTTAGTCATTAATTTGCATTAACGTCTGTAATCATATGTATCATTACCTACAACTATTTATCAGTCTCCATACATTCTGTCTTCGTTACATGTCCTACAGATTGATCCAACGTTTACGCCACATGAAATGGAGACGAGGACTCTGTTTGGTCTTCAACTACAACAACGTCGCAACAATGCAGTCGTAGACAAATCATTTTTCAGCAACATAGTGACCAAACACAAGGATGTCAGATAGTGAGATAAAATTGTTTGATTTTGCAATTGATTTTCATTCCGTTTTGTAGTTGCCGGACGACGCTGTGCGTGATCTCATTGTGGCTACGATTGCAGTGAAGTATTCGCAGTCAAATAGCGTGTGTTATGCGAGAGACGGACAGGTTGGTGATGGAATGAGCGGTTGTGTTGTCTTGTGTGTGGCATGTGGTGAGGGTGATGTAGTTGTGCATTGGATTTTGAGTAGAGAGGTTGGAGTGTTGAGAGGTGGGTGGACGTACAAGTAGGCAGACAGATTGTAGAGTTAGTGTGATGTAGTGAGGAGGTGGGATGAAGGAGAGATAAATTGACAACTGACTGACAAACAGACAGCCGGATGGACAAACAGGCAGACAGACAGACAGATGGACGATGGACAGACAGAATGACAGACTGAAACAGGCAGACAGACGGACGGATGGACAAACAGGCAGACAGCAGTGATTTTCCTAAGCCTCTTCAAAACATGCATCCTCATCTATATGTGCATATTTAGCCCCACTTTAAAGGCGTGGCCAGAGTCGGTGGTGCGTTGTGCTAACCCTAACCTTTCGGCTCACAAAACACTAAATTCAAGTACACAGTACGTGTGCTGTTGAGTTCCTGCTGTAGGCATTTGCATTCTGGTATTTCATTTGTTTACATGTACTACATCTGTTTATCTGTCATCACCTGTAGTATGATTATAATATATCTGGCTCTCATTTATTAGTTATTTATTTAAGTTTATGAGGGTATTATAAGCCCTTCCTGCAAGGAAACCAAAGGATATACTTTGCATATCAAAGGAATATTCTGATGCAATGGGTGGAGCGATGGTCATTATCCAATTATCTTGTAGGATCGACTGACCAACAGCTAAAACCTTTTGACCTCTAGTAGAGCACCTCTTATTTTAATCAGTGGTTTAACGAGCGTCTGGTTGCACTTTTGGTATTAATTTATTAATTTGGTATTAATTTAAATAGACAGACAGACAGACAGACTAACTCAGTGTTCTCCCCAGGCATCTCAAGACGTGGCATTTTACAAGGACACGCCCATTCCTGCCATCCCTTGGCTAACGCCGCCACGCCTTGACTTATGCCTGCCACGCCTTACTATCTATGTGCTATGAATGCATAGATAGACAAGAAATGGGAGACCAGTGGTTTAGGTTCTTGTATGAATAAAACACCTGTTGTTGTTGTGGAAAGTCCAAAAGCAACGTCATAGAGATCGCTATGTCCAAAATTTTTCTATGATGTCTGATCCAACGTCATTTGGTGGCGTATTCACCCACATTCCAATTCGTATGTGAGTCACGCCCTTGGCAGCCATTTGTGCCGTGGAGTTGCGTTGAGCGAATACAAAGTCGCAAGACAAAGTACATCAATGCGTCGAATTGTGTTGTTGAAGTGATAGCCCAATTTCTCGTTCTTCTAGTGGCGTTTTAGGCACCTACGGAAGCCGATCAAAGCCAAAGGCAGCGAAAGCATTGCTCAGGTTAGTGTAGACACGTTCGCAGTTTTGAAAAACTTGTAGATCTTGGCGAGCATGCCGATACCCTGTGCATGTGTAGTTACAGTTAGCATTGATATCAGCATGGAAAATTGTCACCGACTGCTTAGCGAACTTGTCTACTAGTGCTAAGTTACTAACTAAAGCTATTACAATCGATTTTGTAATTTGTATTGGCTTGGAATATATTGTGAGGCGCAGGTTTTCGACATGTTGCAGATTAGAAAGTAGCCCGGATGAAGGCGGGGTTAGTGATAGCTTGCTTGTGTTGTACTCTGTCCATGCATAGAAATGTTGTACAGCTAACATTTTAGACCAAACACAAGCACCCTATGTTGCTCTTGCACTGCACCACAAAGCCAGCAAACTCCACTCAGATGACCACGCCCACAAGTGCATTTCATTTTGTCACGCCTACACTGCCACGCCTTTGAGATATTCTGGGGAGAACACTGCTTGAAACTAATAGACAGACAGACAGACAGACAAACAAATAGACAGATAGACAGACAGACAAATAGACAGACAGACAAATAGACAGACAGACAGACAGACAAATAGACAGACAGACAAATAGACAGACAGACAGACAAACAAACCGTGTTCAACCTTGGATGTTTGACCATGGATAATAAATAATAAATAAATTATATAATAAATAAAAAATAAAAATTGTATAATAAATAAATAATTTAATAAATAATAAATAAAAATTATATAATAAATAAAATTGAATTCTACTTAATCATTTTAATTTACAATTAATTTATTAATTTATAGTTTCAAAATTAATACTAAATTTAGCAGTTTAGTGGTTCTTCCTAGTAGACAAGAATGTACATAATAGGATGCGTCCCGCTGTCTGAAATCTGTGTCCCAACTTCCTCAAATGCGTCCCAGGACGCATCAAATGTATTGTAGGAAAATCACTGGTGATGTAGTTGTGCATTGGATTTGAGTAGAGAGGTGGGAGTGTTGAGAGGTGGGTGGACGTACAAGTAGACAGACAGATTGTAGAGTCAGTGTGATGTAGTGAGGAGGTGGGATGTGGGAGAGATTAATTGACAACTGACTGACAAACAGACAGACGGATGGACAAACAGGCAGACAGGCAAACAGACAGACAAATAGGCAGACAGACACACTGACAACAGACAGACAGCTGGACAAACACTGAAACAGGCAGACAGACAGACAGACAGATGATGGACAAACAGACAGATTGACAGACAGACAGACAAATGGATGGACAGACAGACAGACTGACTGGCAGACAGATTGACAGACAGACAGACAAATGGATGGACAAACAGGCAGACAGACTGACTGACAGACAGACAGATTGACAGACAGACAGACAAATGGATGGACAAACAGGCAGACAGACTAACTGACAGGCAGACATACAGACAGATGGACAAACATGCAGACAGACAACAGACAGATGAACAAACATGCAGACTGACTGACAGACAGAGAGACGGGTGGACAAACATGCAGACAGATGGACGGATAGATAGATGAGCAGGCACACAATACATACCTACATGTATCAAACACATTGAATAGTTCATTCTTTCTCTACAACAACCGATTCATGTGCACATGTGCTTTCTGCAGGTAATTGGACTCGGTGCCGGTCAGCAATCCAGAATCCATTGCACTCGCCTAGCGGGAGAGAAGGCACAAAACTGGTGAATCCAATCTCACGACGTTTCACTTATATTTTCATTTTGTTGTGTGTTGTTTGACAGGTGGATGAGACAACATCCTCGAGTGTTGGGTATGCAGTTTGCAAAGGGCAAGAAACGTGCAGAAATGTCAAATGCAATTGACTCGTTCGTGACAGGAGTGGTCGGGCAGGTAAGCACCAGCAATTGTACACAAACATGTTGCAATTAAGCACGAGATTTGATGAACAAATTGCACGTTTTGTGACATAATTACAATGCTTGTCTGTGTGTGTGTGTGTGTGTGTGTGTGTGTGTGTGTGTGTGTGTGTGTGTGTGTGTGTGTGTGTAAGTCTGTCTGTCTGTGTCTGTCTGTCTGTCTCTCTGTCTGTTTGTCTATCTGTTTGTTTGTCTGTTTGTCTTTCTGTTTGTCTGTCTGTTTTTCTATTTGTCTGTCTGTCTGTCTGTTTGTCTGTCTGTTTGTCTGTCTCTGTGTGTGTGTGTGTCTGTCTGTCTGTCTGTCTGTCTGTCTTTTTGTCTGTTTGTGTGTCTGTCTGTCTGTCTGTCTGTCTGTGTGTATAATTCTCAATTTACATCAGATTGTATGGCAAACGATCTTGCAGTCACGTGACACAGATTGTTCTTGATTGGGCGAGAAACGTGCATTACTTGTGTATGTTTGTTGATATCAACTAATAATTGAAGCTGTATCACAACACATAGAAATGACAAGTACATGTACGTTGATGTGCATGTGTTGGTAGGATGTGCCAGCAGACGATTGGAAGGCCACGTTTGTTACTCCTCCTGAGCCATTCACTGATGTACGTATTTCTATTAATTAACGATTTTATGTTAATGTTAGGTGACCTGAAGTACGTGTTTTATATAGGAAGAGAGGAGGGAATGGTTATCCCAGCTGAAGGGAGTCTCCCTGAGCTCTGATGCTTTCTTTCCATTTAGAGACAATATCGACAGAGCTTACCAAGTTAGTCTGGATCATTTTTTGTTTATACCATACTCGCTTGAGTAAGGCCCCACTCCCTACTTTACCAAGGCTCTAAGATTTTTACACTTCTTAGGCATTTAATTAGTGCTAATTGGTGCTTTCCACGTGACTGGTTCCTACATTTGCGTTTGTAGCAATGCTGACATTGTTCAACTTGTGTATGCCTGTTGATCGTGTGTTGAAGGTTTCAATGACTTAGATAAAGTATGGAAGAGGTTTCTATGTTTTAGGTAGTGGTGGTGGTTTGAAGCTCTACAATAAATAAATAAATTAATAAATTAATTAATAAGTAAATTAAAAATTAAAAATTAATTAATAGATTAATAATTAATTAATAGATTAATATGATTAATAATTAATTATTAGATTAATAATTAATAAATTAATAATTAATTAGTATAGCAATAATTAATTAATAATTAATATGTCAATAATTAATTAATAGATTAATAATTGATTAATAATTAATTAATAGATTATTAATCAATTACTTTCACCACTTAATTAACAACTTTAGGTGTCAATATTTGAGTAAGGCCTCATCCCATACTTGATGTTTGACTCTGGCCAACCATTGGGGGTGGGGTGATAATCAAGCGAGTATTGTATTAGTTGTTTGTTTTCATACGATTTCTTTACATTATTTTCATTAAAATATTGTAAAGATATTGTGGAGGTCTCTTAAAATTATTGTGAAAATATGTTGTTAAGATATTGTAAAACTATAGTGAAAGTATTGTGAAGATGTTTTCAAAATACTTTGAAGACATGTATGTATGTCTGGCTGTCTGGCTGTCCATCTGCCTGTCTGTCTGTCTGTCCATCTGTCTGTATGTATGTCAGTCTGTCTGTCCATCAGTCTCTGTCCATCTGTATGTCTGTCTGTCTGTCTATCTGTCTATCTGTTTGTGTGTCTGTCCATCTGTATGTCTGTCTGTCCATCTGTTTGTATGTATGTATGTCCATCTGCCTGTCTGTCCATCTGTATGTCTGTCTGTCCATCTGTTTGTATGTATGTATGTATGTATGTATGTATGTATGTTTGTATGTCTGTTTGTCCATCTGTCTGTCTGTCTGTCCGTCTGTCTGTATGGCTAGCTGGCTGTTTGTCTGTTTGTTTACTTGTCACTCTATCCATTGTATGTCTGTTTGACAGTCTGTTTCCATGTCGTCTGTTTGTCAGTTTATTTATTTGTTTGCCTATTCCTTTGCTACATCGTCTCCATGTGTTTTATCTTCATCAGAATGGTGTCCAGTATGTTGCCGCTCCTGGCGGATCAGCTCAAGACGCGGCAGTAATCAGTGCAGCGAATGACCACAACATGACCCTCATCCACACCAACACTCGTCTATTTCACCACTAGAGAGTGCACGAGTGACACTCACAGTACAAACAACCAGCACAACTGACACAAACCTATCTATAACAGACGATGCATATTTCGTAAATCTATCGCAAAGTTGTATGTGTCCGTGTTTGTCCATGCTTTATAAAGAGCGTCTAAATACAGCAATGAGAACCCTCCGTCTTGCTCTACACCTGCATAAGCCGAATAGCCGCATGCAGGGCCATAAATGTCGTCTTTTCTCTCCAGCATTGAAGCATAAGATCGTAGACTTCGTTCGGGCATTCGTCCGGCTGCTGTAAGAGCTCGCCGGCCTGCAGGCACCACACGACTTCCTCGTTGGTTTGTCCTTCGTACGGTTGCCTTCCATACGAATACAGCTCCCAGAGGAAGACACCAAACGACCAGATGTCTGTCTGTGTGGTGAAGCTTCCATGTGTGATTGTATTGTGCGGGAGCCAACGCACCGGGAGCATCGTTTGGTGTCCGACTTTGTAATAGTTTTCCTCGTCTTCGGGACGAATGACACCAAACGGTAGCAACTTGATTTGTTTCTGTTGGGTCACGTGACAGTTTCGTGTCGCTAAATCTCGATGAACAAAGCGACGTTTCTCGAGATACGTCATCGCATCGGCGACTTGGACACCGAAACTGAGTAGGTCGGTGTCTGGTAGCTTCTCTGGGGTCGAGATGTTGGCATCGGGGTCGGTTGATTTGAGGATCTCGTGGAGGTTGCCACCATCAGGACACTCGAATATCATACACGGTTGAATCTCACGCGAACAGACTCCAAGCAGTTGGACGATGTTGTCGTGAACGAGACTCGCCATCTTCTCAACTTGTTTGAGAAATCCTCGAGTCACTTCGCTGTCGACATCTTCGTGTAGCATGCGAAGTAGTACACTCGTCAATGCCTCGCCTTCCAGCAAATCTCTGGCATTTGCTGTGTAGAGACGACCGAATGTTGTCTTGCCGATTGCATTCAGTGCGTTCAAGTTGTCGAATGGAAATTCGAGTTCGTGTGGAATGATGAAGTTTGGTGTGCTAAACGGACGATAAAATTCTGTCTCTTTTGTTTCGATTTCTGTGGGTGTTGGAAATGTCATTGTCACTCGTCGTCGGAGGTTCTCACCGACTTCGCTGCCTGACTCGGGACTGACTGTTTGTTTACGAAGGTAGATGGCTGTGAGTATGATGATGGTGATGATCATCACACCACCAACTGATGAACAGATGACGACAATGAGAAGTTCTTGTCCAGCCAAGTTGTTTGAATCGGACGAATCAGGAGGAGGAGGAGGGTCAGCTAAACACATGATAATATTAGTGGTAAACGTTTGGGTTATTAGCTATAATTTATTGTTTGAAGTTAGATTTGAAAATATTAATTAATTATTAAGAAATATTTAATTATTTTGTACTCTACTAATGCAATTAAACTTAATTAAAAATTTAATAAATAATTGCTAGTAATATATAATTAATTTTAGTAAAATTGTTGATATATACATACATGTATGTATATATATAATTTATTTATTTATTATTTATTTATATATTTCATTTATATTATTAATGCCAATTAATTAAAACAAATTAATTTTAACAAATTAATAAATAAAAAATTTAATTATATATATATATATATATTAAAAATGTAAAATTATTTTTATTGTCAAATAGATAGATTACTGTATGTCTGGTGTATATATATATATATATATAATAATTAGCCCGGATATCCGGGCCTCGGGTAATATTGGCAATTTTAACTTAGGTATGCAAGTGTGCAAATCCCCGTATAAGCGTATGGTGTACGTGGTGTACAGTGTAGCATCCATTGCAAGACGACAATAAACGGATGACCTTTATGAGGCTAATTTCTCTACAAAGATGTTTCATTTGTAACACAGTTGAAGGTAAATATCATAAATATTAATTAACACATTGATTTAGCTGCATAAATTAAAATATTATTATATTAATATTAATTACATTGTATTATACTAATGATATTGTATTTAGTCAATAATATTATATCAATTAATTAAGTTAATATATTTAGTAATACATGTACTAACAAAATGATGCATGTTTCATAAATCTGTCGCAAGTTGTATGTATCCGTGTTTGTCCATGCTTAGTAAAATTGTCTTGTTTTAGTAGTGTATTTGTTTGCAGGCTGGAATTCAAAGTCATTACTTTTGTCTGTGCTGCACGTTCGTTGTAGTTTTGCTGAGAAATGTTGGTGTACGTTGGTTGTCGAGATGGAGACGTTGGCACTGATGGTGACGTCAGCACGGAATGTTCCAGTGCCACATTGTATGTTCACTTGATGTTCTAGAAAGAGAAAGCAGAATGCACCAACTCATGTCTGTCAGTCTGTCTGTCTGTCTTTTTCTGTTTGTCTATTTGTTTGTCTGTCTGTCTGTCTGTTTGTCTGTCTGTCTGTCTGTTTGATTGTTTGTCTGTCTGTCTATTTGTCTGTCTCTCTGCCTGCCTGTCTGTCTGTCTGTCTGTCTGATTGTCTGTCTGTCTGTCTGTCTGTCTGATTGTCTGTCTGTCTGTTGTCTGTCTGCCTGCATGTCTGTCTGTCTGTCTGTCTGATTGTTTGTCTCTGTCTATTTGTTTGTCTGTCTGCCTGCCTGTCTATCTGTCTGTCTGATTGTTTGTCTGTCTGTCTATTTGTTTTCTGTCTGCCTACCTGCCTGTCTGTCTGATTGTTTGTCTGTCTGCCCGCCTGTCTGTCTGTCTATCTGTCTGTCTGATTGTTTGTCTGTCTGTCTGATTGTTTGTCTGTCTGTCTGATTGTTTGTCTGTCTGTCTGATTGTTTATCTGTCTGTCTGTCTGTCTGTTTGATTGTTTGTCTGTCTGTTGTCTGTCTGCCCGCCTGTCTGTCTGTCTATCTGTCTGTCTGATTGTTTGTCTGTCTGTCTGATTGTTTGTCTGTCTGTCTGATTGTTTGTCTGTCTGCCTGATTGTTTGTCTGTCTGTTGTTTGTCTGCCTGTTGTCTGTCTGTCTACTTGTCTGTCAATTTGTCTGTTTGTCGGTCCGTCTTTTCTCCACATGTTCGTGTTCAACACTCTCTTCACACACACACACACACACACACACACACACACACACACACACACACACACACACACACACACACACACACACGCACACACAAGCACGTGACATTACATTCACGATTGTAGCTAAACCTCAAGCACAACCTGTGTCTGTTGCAGTAGCGTTTCCAGATATTTCTCCGGCGTCAACTGAAATCCTGGGTTCATGCGTCAAGGTCAACGCATATCGAGCCTACACACACATACACAACACACCCACATCAATCCCATGCAGCACATGCAAACACACTTGCACACCTCACAAGACTTATTCACTGCCCTCACGCTTATTACAATCGTGGAGCCCTGCAGAGTGTCCAAATCACTTTTCTCTTGTTTGTCACACACAACAGGACAAATCTCTGCTACAACAGTGTGGCAGTCAGCCACGCCCACTTGTGGACATACTGTGATGTGACCTACTTGAGCTGCTCGTGCTTTTGCGTACACACAGTGTGAAGCAGGGACTGCAAGTGCTGCAGATGTTGAGGGCGTTGAGAAGGAAGATGAGAGTTACTGGACGGAGGGGCATGACTTGGTGGTCACGTGATGTTGTTGCTGGAGGCGTGGCCAACGTAGCAGTGCTAATTTGCATGATTTGCATATTCAAGTCTGTTGGGTGCGTCAGACTGTATGTCTATATGTTTGTTTGTATGTGTGTCTGTCCATCTATTTGTCAGTCTCTGCGGCTGTGTCGATGTGCCTCATTCTGTTCACGTGTCTGTCTATGTGTATTTCTGTCTGTCTGTTCATGTGTCTGTATTTTGTTGTCAATGTACATGTGTATGTCTGTTTGTCTGTACATGTGCACACGTAATGTCTGTCTGTCTACGTGTATGTCTATGCACTTGTCCATGTGTTGATGCGTCTGTCTGTCTGTCCATGTGTCTGTCAATGTACATTTATTTGTCTCTCCATGTGTATGTGTGTCCATCTGTCCACGTGTATGTCTCTATTTGTCTGTCAATATTAACGTTCGTTCATTTGTATGTGTGTGTCTGTCTGTCTACGTGTATGGCTATTCACTTGTCCATGTGTTGATGTGTCTGTCTGTCTGTCCATGAGTCTGTCTGTCTGTCTGTTCATGTGTCTGTCAATGTACGTTTATTAGTCTCTCCATGTGTATGTGTGTCCATCTATCCACGTGTATGTCTCTATTTGTCTGTCAACGTTCATCTGTATGTGTGTGTCTGTCTGTCTACGTGTATGGCTATCCACTTGTTCATGTGTTGATGTGTCTGTCTGTCTGTCCATGAGTTTGTCTGTCTGTCTGTCCATGTGTCAGTCTGTTTGCATGTATGTATGTCCATGTGTCTCTCTGTCTGTCTGCCTGTATGTATGTATGCCCATATGTCTGTCTGCCTGTATGTATGTATGCCCATATGTCTGTCTGCCTGTCTGTCCATGTGTCTGTAATCTGCTGGTCCAACTAAATCATAAATCAAACAACCACAATCAGAGCTAATAACTTGACCAACCTACCAACGTTTACAGCGAATTCATAACCAACACGACCCGACGGCAACACTTCATCTCAACTCCATTACAAAAACCAACAAAAAATCTCCAACCTTCTTTAATATAAAGTAAAGAATTTAATCAACTAAAACAACCAGCAAATAATTTATTGACTAAATTAATTATTACTGATTTAATATTATATAGGCAATACGTT
>NC_085103.1:5659547-5667047 GCF_963422355.1 Corticium candelabrum
AAAAATTTAGTTAGTTAGTTGCAACAGTTGCCATGGCAACAATGATGTCACATGACAACAGTTGCCACAGAGATAACTTATATCACGTGATATCAGTTGCCATGGAAACGGTTACATTATGTGATAAAAGTTGCTATAGAGACGGGTCATTCAAATCAATTAATTATTATTTTCTACAATCAATTGGTGTGTATGTGTGTGTGTGTGTGTGCAGGGTTCGAAAATCCGGTCGCCAAGTTGCCATATGGCAACCACTTCTAGATGGCTGGCGACTAAACAAACAGTGTGGTCGCCAATTTGGTGACTATATATAATTGTAGTTTCTAGTCTTTGCAGTGGCAGTGGCTCATGGATGGGAACCACGTTCTCAGCAGATATTTGTGTTACAATGTTGCCTCTTTCTACGTTTACCACTTAGAGGCACCCTGCGACGTTGCCGCCCACTTCGCACCTTTGTGCATATCTAGTCATTGCCATTCTCTCGTCATTTTTACGGACTGATTGGTCCCTGCTATCAGCTCCAGACAAACCCAACTTTTAAAGACCTGCAGGCGTGTATAATTTTTCAAACAATAGTGGTCACTCCTATCCTTCAAATGCTACACCAACAAATCCAAGTCAACAGCGTCGATGAGATGCCATTGCGCAGCAGCTTCTCCCGAATGAAACAAGAAATTCGCAGCCAATCGTAGTTGCCTATTTAGATCCTTTTCTATGCTGTTCAAAGGAAACGAAGAATCTGACCATCTTGAATTGAGACAAATAAAAACTACTAGGCAGATCTTGCAAACGGCGGGCATATGGAAGTGGTAAAACAAACAGCTTTTTCCCAGAAAGCTGCCTGAGTGTCTTTCTATCAAAAGAACTAGACCAGGTACGTCCAGAAGCTCATACGTCTCCTAGTGCTACTAAGAAAGTTTGTTCAGACAAAAGTTTCTGCATGTCCAGTTCTGAAATCTAGGTGTTGAATGTTATCACACGCTATTGAAGCGCTACAATACAAAGTTTATCAGGTGCATTCCAGAGATTAGCACAGCTAGACCACGTGGGGTGTGGGGTTTTTCCTTGAGAGCTACCGGATGTACCGTACACTTATAGCCTGTCCACACTAGCATGGTTATGTAGCCTAACCGAGCCAAACCGAACCGAACTGCGTCAGCTAACCATGTTGGCCTGTGTTCACACTGCCAAAGGCTGAAAGCGCGCTGAGAGTGCGTAGTCAAAGAAAGTGGGCATGTATTCAGCTAACTGTGCCTATCCAGATAGTTCTTGTGATGGATCGTAGGCAAGATGCGATTGTCCTGTTTTAATTGGCATTACAACAGTCCATCGCAGTGAGATGTACAACACCGAGGTCTCAGAGACAATTTTCCACTGGACTACCGAACCGAACCGTGGTGGCACGGTAGCTTGAGGTGAGCCAGCTCAACACGGTTTGGTTTGGTTCGGTTCGGTTCAGCCGGCGTTCACACTGCGAAGTGAAGCCAAACCAAACTGTGGTACACCATGCTGGCACAGTTACAAACGCTAGTGTGAACAGGCTATTACTGTTCTCAGCAAATCAGTAGTGGCACTGAGTCATATAGAGAATTTTTAAAAATGCTCAAAGAATGCTCATGTCTTATTGATGGATTGCCAGGATGTGGATGTGATGACAAACCACATAATCCCATTAATTACATTACAATGCAACACAACCACATTTTTGTTTGGTTGTACTGTAGCTATACAGTTACTTGAAAGTTTCTATAAAATATGAATACTCATACTATTATGAAGGAAGGTAGTTTGTCTTGTGTTGTTACTGCATGTAGCTGTGTGTTGTACGTGTGTTAGTATGCCCCCAATGTGGGAACTGCATTACTGTGTGATGCGATAGAAATAAATATTATATATATATATAATATAATAATATATTATTATTACATAAAAAGAATCCCAAGTACAATACTGTAGATTGATGTGTTCACTTGCTATCTACAGTGTTCATCCAACATTACCGCAAATTCCTAGTTAGGTCTTAATTTAATGTCAAACACGATAATCTGGGAAAGAGTCTCAACAGTGATATTAATGACTTGTTTACTTCTGAAATCTCTGACCTAGAAACTAGTGAAAGTTTGGCGACCAGCCGTTCCTCTAGGTTGCCAAACTGACGACCAGATTCAAACACATTTTTTTGAACCCTGGACTGTGTGTGTGTGTGTGTGTGTGTGTGTGTGTGTGTGTGTGTGTGTGTGTGTGTGTGTGTGTGTGTGTGTGTGTGTGTTACCTCTTTCTTTGTAATCTGTTAGGCCGATGTGATGGTTTCATACATCGCTCTTGTCTTGACTGAAGATCATATCCACTCATGAAGTCAACGACCGAAAACGGAATCTCACATGCAGTCTAGACAACATTGCAGTACATTAAATGTCATGTGATTGTAATGAAATTGTTAATTACTAATATGTCTGTCTGTCTGTCTGTTTGTCTGTCCATCTGTTTGTCTGTCTGTTTGTCTGTCCATTTCTCTGTCTGTCTGTCTGTCTGTCCATCTCTCTGTCTGTCAGTTTGGCTGTCCATCTCTCTGTCTGTCAGTCTGTCTGTCCATCTGTCTGTCTGTCCATCTGTCTCTCTGTCTGTTTGTCTGTCTATCTGTCTGTCTGCCTGTCTGTTTGTCCATCTGTCAGTCTGTCCATCTGTCTGTCTGTCTGTCCATCTGTCTGTCTGTCTATCAACCCACCTCACCTGTCTACCCATCTACCTCCATGCATTCATTCTCCCTCAGAAACCCCATCCTAGTCTCACCTTCGGTTCATTGCTGAGAAACGGTGCAAAACACGACATATCCGCACGACTCATCATCTCATCAGTTGCGCCCTTTCCCTTCACAATGGGCACCACCGACTTCGGCTGCAATTGAGACACAAACCAAACGAGCTCGTCGTATGACGAATGATCAGAATAAGCAACAACCTGCAAACAAAACGTCAGTCGCAAACACACGTCAAGTCACATCAAACAACAAAATGTATCAAAATGGGTTACGTGAATGCCTTTTGGAGGTTGTTTGTTCTGGCTAACATAGAGAGCTGTTGGTAGGATGGCAATAGTTGGGTATGCAGCGTTCCATTTCTCTAAGCTAAGCAAAGCAGATGGTGAACTAGGATGGTGCAGGATAGCATCAATGAGATTTGTGATTTGTATGCAATGTTATTGTCTGATGTTTACTTCATATCCAGCAATATAACTTAGACTGTTGGGTTTGAAGTAACAATCGGATATCCATGTCTGTCCGTTTGTCTGTCTGTCCATCTGTTTGTCCAGCTGTTGATCCATGTGCACACACAGAGTAGATAGACAGACAGACAGACAAATGGACAGAGAGGCAGACAGACAGACAGACAAACAAACAAATGGACAGAGAGGCAGACAGACAGACAGACAAACAAATGGACAGACAGGCAGACAGACAAACAAATGGACAGACAGGCAGACAGATAGACAAGCAGACAGACAAACAAATGAATGGACAAACAGACAGACAGACAGACAGACTGACAGACACGAACACGCTTGCACACACAAACATCTTGACACCCATTGCATCATCCATAACATCACGTCTTACTTCTGAGTCGTCAACGTCCGTGCTTTCACCACTCGCACAAGACTATCGTCTCTACCAGTAGAAAAGACAGCCGCACGTTCAGCGGCTCGTAACCTTTCATAATAATCCTTCTCGACGACAATCTGATGAGACAGTGGCACGATGCAATGGATGTAATAGAATACGAGATTTGTCACGTGACCAACCCATTGGCTTGTCTGCACTGCTATTTGTTCTAATAGCCATTCCTTGCCAAGTGAATAGACACCGATGACGACGTCGTAATCATGGTGATCATGCATTAGTTTAATGATTTCAGAGCAAGCCTCTTGCTGTAGAGAAGCAGACAATAGAGTTGGTGAACTGTATGGTGTGTGTGTGTGTGTGTGTGTTGTGTGTGTGTGTGTGTGTGTGTGTGTGTGTGTGTGTGTGTCAGTGTGTGTGTGTGTGTGTGTGTGTGTGTGTGTGTGTGTGTGTCTGTGTGTGTGTTGCCTTACACGAGTTGGAAAGATGCAGCGAGGATCACAGTAAGTGTTATCAAGATAGAGAACATCAATGCCTTTAAGCGTCTGCAAAGTTTCTTGCTTCATAAATTCCTCATCATATCTAAGGAATTCACGACCAACAATCTTCACCAGATAAAACACACAATGACAGACAAACAGAAAGACATACAAATAGACATACAAACAGACAGACCTACAGACAAACAGGCAGACATACAAACAAACAAGCATACAAACAAATAGACATACAAACAGACAGACAGACAAGCAGACAAACAAATAGACATACAAACAGACAGACAGACAGACATACAAACAGACAAGCAGACAGACAGACAGACAAACAGACAGACATACAAACAGACAAGCAGACAAACGAATAGACAGACAAACAGACAGACAGACATACAAATGACAAACAAACATACACACAGATAAATTAATTTACAATCCAATCAGCCAACACAGACATCAGACAGAACTAGACGACCATCATTCATACCTGAAATCTCCCGTATACAATATCTTCCCAAAGTATCCTTCAAATAGAAACATCAGCGATCCTGGGCAGTGATTAGCATCCATTGCAGTCACAGTGATGAACTGCTGAGCAGAGAAATCGACTGAAATCAATGTGGGAGAGCCGATGTCCAACACAGTCTACAGGACAAACACAAAACACACAGAATATCAACAATGCAGACGGCAAGGTAATATGCTGCAGTTGTGTGTGTGTGTGTGTGTGTGTGTGTGTGTGTGTGTGTGTGTGTGTGTGTGTGTGTGTGTGTGTGTGTGTGTCATGCAGTCGATATCAACACACAATTATTTCAGGTGGCAACTGAAATGTCATCTGCAGCAGCCGCGCTGATATTTCTGAACAATATATCTGATGACTCCACGACGAACTCAACCCCATAGTGTGATCTAACAAAACAAAAGTCATTAATATAAAACTCAAAAACAAAAAACTAAAATTAATATTTATGACGCCACTTATAAGTTACCATAGCAACAACCAAGTCTCATTATTATCAACACAAACCCTCAAAGTACGACACTTTCAGTTTGCAATTTCGTTAGCATGATTCTACGTCACACATGACGTCATCACGCATGACGTCATCATACATAACAATCGACTGTCGACCTAACCTGCGTGCATGTGCGTGAGAAAGAAGATTTTAGCTTGCGGTGCTGCACGAGGTCTCCAAAAGTCAACGGCAATGGGCGTTAACGGAATAACCAATCCATTCATGTTGCCAAATTCCCGCTCTTTCAGCGCATGCGTAGTTACTATCTATGACTTGGATGCCCAGACATTTGCGCGGTTTTGTGGTTTGTACGCATTCATGTCAACGGCGGAGAGAGTGCAGCGGCGACTAGACGTGCTGTCCGGTCATATCCGTTATCAATCTGCTCATTCCCTGAAGGCAGAACGTTGCAGTTCAGGCGAGTCACGTGACGAGAAGCAGAGCGTGCAGAGAGCGTATCCTCAACGACGGTGAGTGTTGTGGTGTGGAGTGTTGTGGTGTGGAGTGTTGTGGCTTGTGATCTGCACTGTGCATCTGATGAGGTGTGTGCATTGTGTTGAATGTGTCTGAGTTAGCATCGGATGAGGTTCAAAGGTCAATATATTGATTAATTAATTTTTTATTATTTATTTTATTTATTAATTTATTATTTTTTATTTATTTATTTTTTATTTTTTATTTATTAATTTATTATTATTTTTTATTAATTAATTTTTATTATCTATTTTATTTATTAATTTATTATTATTTATTTAATAATTTTTGTAACTTATTTTATTTATTAATTTATTTTTTATTTATTAATTTTTTTTCATTTATTTATTTATTATTTTTTACAGACGGACAGCAGGTAGATGGATAGAGGGAAGGTTAGGTTGTAGGGATGCAGAGGTTGTTTACTAATTACTAATTCTGTCCGTATACGTTTGTTCCATGCATATGTCTGTCTGTCAGTTGGTCGAGATTTTTTGACTGACAAACAGACAGACAGACATATGCATGGAACAAACATATGGACAGAATTGTCTTGTGTAATAGATTATTTGCAATATATGTATTGGACATACATGCATACATACATACATACATGATGGTGTATGTTCACCAAATTGGTGACAACCTGTCAATGACCCCATGTCTCCAATGAGAACATACATACAGGCATGCAGACAGACAGACAGACAGACAGACAGACGGATGGACGGACAGACAGACAGACATACAGACAGACAGACGGACAGATAGACAGACGGACAGACAGATGGACGGACAGGCAGACAGACATACAGACAGACAGACGGACAGATAGACAGACGGACAGACAGACAGATGGACGGACAGGCAGATAGACAGACAGATGGATGGACGGACAGACAGACGGACAGACAAATAGAAAATGAATTAGAAATTATGGTAACAACATTTCATGTTTTAGTCAATGCTGGGTTCAGATCTTATGTGCTAAGTATAAGCATTTCATATATCAATACTGGTATCAATAATTTAATTAATTAATTATATCAGACATGCAGTTGCATGTTGTATACAGTAATCCACGCCTATGCATCACATTGTCTCATTTACTGACTGCTTGCAGTCAAGAAGTATTGAAATGGAATGGTTGGGGTTACAAGGATTCCAAGTTTTATTTGAACAAAGATGGTGTCATTGAGTTTACTGGCAAGAGGTTCGATTACACTCATCAGGACAAGCTGTAGTGATCTCATTCTGTCTCTCGTTTAGGTATAAGATTGGAGGCCATTCATTGCCCAAACTACGAGAGTTTGCAGAGAAACGTGTGGGCATGGATGTGCAATACCACACTCCGTCTCAGGTTCTATTGATTGGAATTGCGACGTGCCGTCATGATGGTGTATCGCAATTAATTTGGCATTAATTAATATATTAAGTTGATAATATATTATATATAAAAATATATAATTTTTTGTGTATAAAATTAAGTTGATAATTATAATTTGTAATAAATAATTAATTAAAATAAATATTAATTAATTATATGTAGTTGTACGTTTTTTATAATTATTTTTAATCAATTATAATAATTTATTATTTTTAAATATTAGATTTAATTGAATTTTAAGTTACAATTTTAGCATCAGCACCACAGTACGCGCTGACGGGCAGCGAACGCGAGGCACTTGGCTTAAAATTACCATGTTGATTACCCTTTTGTGGCAATCGTTAGGTGTGATGGATTAGAGGGATAAAAGTCAAACCGCATAAATACTCTCACTACTATATAAACTCATCGGCTCCTAGGCAATTTTCGCACCCAACTTCGAGCATGCGCAGTTTATCATAAACTAGAAAGGCGTTCGTCACCTAGAGTGTGTTCTGTGAGAAAGTCACT
>NC_085103.1:5672047-5697047 GCF_963422355.1 Corticium candelabrum
TGTTGTTGTTTATTTTTTGTTGTTATTGTTTATTTGTTGTTTATTTGTTGTTGTTTATTTGTTGTTGTTTATTTGCTGTTGTTTATTTGTTGATGTTTATTTGTTGTTGTTTATTTGTTGTTTATTTGTTGTTGTTTATTTTTGTTGTTTATTTGTTGTTTTTTATTTGTTGTTGTTTATTTATTGTTGTTTACGTATTTGTATGTCTGTTTGTCACTGTACACGACTGTCTGTGTGTTTGTCAGTTTGTGTGGTTGCATATTTCATGATCATTCTAATAAATTTTGTGATACCAACACATTTTCTATAATTAAAATATACACAATTTCTTACAGTTTATTGTTTTGCAGCTTGTTGGAGTGAAGATGGTCACTTCTCGTGGTGTCATCGAACGTGCCTGTCAAGTTCCTCGTATCTCATCTGGTCCAGACATTCATCACTTTATCATGGGCTCGGAAGGCACACTCGGCATCATCACAGAGGCAACTCTCAAGATCCGGCCGCTGCCCGAAGTGAAGAGATACGGATCGTTGGTGTTTCCAGATTTCGAGAGTGGAGTCGGTTGCATGAGAGAAGTGGCACGTCAGGTGATGACGTCATGATGGTAATACCGTTACTACGTCTTAACATAATGGTATGGTCATGTGATAGCATTGTGCTCCTGCATCCATTCGATTGGTCGACAACGAGCAATTCCAATTCAGTGAGTCACCATTTTGATATTAACTCCATTTGTTGTTTGTATGTTTGTGTGTTGGGATTACGATACGAGCTGGACTGGAGTACATAACACACGATTTCTCATTAGGTCAAGTTCTAAAGCCGTCACCATCATTCTTCACTTCCATCAAGGACAGACTGAAAACATTTTACGTTACAAAAGTATAGAGAAAACATTAATGTCTGTACGTCTATCTGCCGATTGTTTGTGTGTTTTCAATCATTTGTGTTTGTCTTAGTTCAAGAGATTTGATCCCGAGAAGTTGTGTGTTGCTACTTTGGTGTTTGAAGGAGCACGAGAGGTGTGTCGTTGATAGGGTGGTCTTTCGTTTGTTTGCTGAGTGTTTGTTGATTGTAGGATGTTGCGAGTCAAGAGTATCGTGTGTATAACATTGCTGCTAAATTTGGGTGAGTGAGTGACGTGAAGTCGATGTTGTGTACTGTTAGAGATCTATGTGATGATGAGTTTGAGTAGTCGACGAATCAGTTAGATGTGTGTTTTGTGTTGTTGATACCATATGTATGTTAGTTTGATTAATTGTTTGGTCATCTATTTTTGTCTGTCTGTTTGTCAGTTTGTTTGTTTGTATGTTGTCTGTCTGTTTGTCTGTATTTTGTCTGTCTGTCTGTCTGTTAGTTTTGTCTGTCTGTTTGTTTGTTTGTCTGTCTGTTTGTTTGTCTGTTTGTTTGTCTGTTTGTCTGTCTGTCTGTTTGTCTGTCTGTCTGTTTGTTGTCTGTCTGTCTGTCTGCCTTTTTGTCTGTATGTTGTTTGTTTGTTTGTTTGCCTGTCTGTTTGCCTGTCTGTTTGTCTGTCTGTTTGTTTGTTTGTTTGTCTGTCTGTCTGTCTGTCTGTTTGCCTGTCCGTTTGTTTGTCTGTTTGTTTGTTTGTTTGTCTGTCTGTCTGTTTGTTTGTTTGTCTGTCTGTCTGTTTGTTTGTTTGTCTGTCTGTCTGTCTGTTTGTCTGTCTGTTTGTTTGTCTGTTTGTTTGTTTGTCTGTCTGTCTGTCTGTCTGTCTGTTTGTTTGCCTGTCTGTTTGTTGTCTATCTGTCTGAACGCAAAGCGAGTGACTGAAGAAATTTTCCCCCCTCCTCGCCCCATCTACCGAAATGTTCGAGTACAAGCGGCTTCAAGATAACTTGCTCACCATCTGGAAGCCTCTGACCCTTGTATTTCAATTTCTTCTTCTCTTCTGTCTGTTTGTTTTTTGTTGTCGGTCTGTCTGCCTGTGTATTTGTTTGTCTGTCTGCCTGTCTGTTTGTCTGTCTGTTTGTCTGTGTGTCAGTCTGTTTGTTTGTCTGTTTGTCTGTCTGCTTGTCTGTCTGTCTGTTTGTCTGCATGTTGTCTGTCTGTCTGTCTGTCTGTCTGTCTGTCTGTCTGTCTGTCTGTCTGTTTGTCTGTCTGTCTGTCCATTTGTTTGCTTGTTGTCTGCCTGTCAGTCTGCTTGTCAGTCTGCTTGTCTGTTTGTTTGTCTGTCTGTAGTAATGTCTGTATGTCAGTTTGTTTGCCTGTCTGTTTGTTTGTCTGTCTGTTTGTTTGTTTGTCTGTTTGTTTGTCTGTCTGTTTCTTTGTCTGTCTGTTTGCATGTTAAATACGTTTAATTATTAATACACAATAATTAATTAATTAATATTAATGACATAATTATTTATACTTTTACACAGTAAACACATTATAGCATTTGTCTTTCTGCGTATATACAGTGGCTTACCTGCCGGAGAAGAAAACGGCGAGAGAGGCTACATGCTGACAATGTCAATAGCCTATCTACGAGTGAGTAACATAAGACCATCTATACCACTTCGGTCTTTCTCACCCATACGTATACCAGGATATCGGACTTGAATATTCGGTCTTAGCCGAGTCGTTTGAGACATCAGTGCCTTGGGACAGGTAGATCAACAAACAGGCCGATTGTGTGTTGTGATTAGAAAATTGATATCAATGATGTAGAGTGGTGGATACGTGTCGTAATGTGAAGGATCGTATTCAACACGAATCGCAACGTTATCAGCTTATTCATCTACCGTTTGTCAGTTACAGGTATGTTGAGCTGAACAGTGTCATTCATCCAATTGAAAATTGTAAACACAACTTCTTGTATTGGATGCTGATATAATTAATTAATTTAATAAATTAATAAATTTATTAATTAAATATTTTTGATAAAATAAATTTTATTAATTTAAATATTTATTGTTTGATAATTAAATTAATAATAAAAATAAATTTATTATATTAGACTATAGCATGACATTTAAAGATTTATCTTTAAATAATTAAATTAATTAACAGTAATAAGTAATAAATAAATAATTTATTTAATTTCAATAATTATTGTTAATTAATTAAATTATTAATATTAATAGATAATAAATTTAATAATTAATTTATTAATAATAATTAAATATTTTTTGATAAATAATTTCAATAGTTTAAATATTTATTGTTTAATAAATAAATTATTAATAAAATAAATTTAATATATTAGATTATAGTATGACATTTAAATATTTATTTTTAAATAATTAAATTAATTAATAGTAATAAGTAATAAATAATTAATTTAATATGTACTAATTTATATTTTAATTATTTGATAACTAAATAATTAATAAAAATTAATTAATAATTTTTGTATAGAGGGCGATATTCATGTGTTATATAGACATTATTCATGTGTATGTACAGAGTAACAGACATACTGTGCTATTATTTTATTTATTAAATAATAATTTAAATATTTATTTTTAAATAATTAAATTAATTAATAAAAATAACAATTATTACTTAATTTATTATATGTCATGTTTAACCAGATCAGTCTGGTTTGTAATTTATTTTTTCATTATTTAGTAATTAATTAATTAATAAAAATTAGTTAATAATTTTTGTATAGAGTGACGTCATTTATGTGTGTAACATTGTATTGTTTGTGTGTGTACAGAGTAACGCAGACATACGATGCTGGTGCTTGCATTTACTTTTATATGCTGTTTAACTATCATGGATTGTCGGATCCGGTTCGTGTGCACCAGGAACTTGAAGTATTGATATCAATTGCAGTGGTTGCTTTTAGTGATGTTTGTTTGTTTGGCTGTATAGCACGCTGCAAGAGAGGAGATCTTGTCAAGTGGAGGCAGCATATCACATCATCACGGAGGTGGCATGTTGTGTGTGTGTGTGTGTGTGTGTGTGTGTGTGTGTGTGTGTGTGTGTGTGTGTGTGTGTGTGTGTGTGTGTGAACTATAAGTTTACTTTTATTTGTTTCAGTTGGTAAAGTTCGTAAACAATGGTTGAGTGAAACAGTGTCAGAGCCGGCAGTCGAAATGTTGAGAGCCGTTAAACAACAGACTGACCCTCAGAATATATTTGGGTCAAACAACTTGATATCACACATCAGTGACAAATATTAATTATTAACTCAGTTGTTTGTGTTACTCTCATATATAATAATGCATTCGATGTGATGTTGACAAGGTCACGTGATGACAATTGTTTTGTGGCCATTGATATAAATTGATATCAGTGATAAAAATATTGATATCAATTGGAATGGCTTAAGTCTCATATAATCTTTGTTATTGTTTATTGAGTAACACAACCAAATTAGCACTCAAATTGAGACTGAAGTTTTACCATGTTTAACATGTGGTAATTAACTAATGAAGGACGTCACACCGTTAGCACGTGACCGAAATACCTTCGTTAGGCGTTGCCCTACAGTCACGTGATATCGTAGCATGGCGATGGACGAGACTCTGCTACAAGTTGAAGCCGTTGAGTGGGAAACCGGACAGCGGGAGGTGTTCATACCGAAGGTTAACAAAGACAACAAGCTGGAGTTTGATCTTCAATTTGCACGATTGTCTCGATTTCCCGAGGAAGTTTGTGAAATGAGGAACCTGAAGGTATTGAGACTTTGTATAGACAACATACACTCTATACCCAAAACTATTGGCAAACTGAGGGAACTGGAAGAGATTTATTTGGTTACAAGTCAGTACGACGTGGGTGATAGTGTACCTATACCAGCAGGTTTCGGTCTGCAGGAGGTCCCTACTGTTGTTTGTGATCTTCCATGTCTTAAGGTTTTGTCTGTGTGTGGTAACTCTGCATTCCCATTGCTGTTTGATGAGCTAATGTCATGTCAACTGCCCAGTACTCTTGTGGAAGTGAAAATGGCGCAATGTGGTTTGACACAAGCGACTTTGTCTGTGATCTGCAACAATGTGAAACTGCGGAGATTGGATTTATCAAGCAACGATCTGCAGTCTTTCGAATGTAACAACACAGGAACGATACGAAAGTTAACAGTCTTGAATGATTTAGAAAAGCTGTATTTGTCATGCAACTACAATCTCCACACATTTACATTAGCAGGTCTCACCAAGTTGAAAGAGTTGGATTTGAATTTCTGTAACATACAGCAGCTACCATCAGGAATGAGTGACCTCCATCATTTAGAGAAGCTGTATTTGGAAGACAACAACCTAGGAGTATTTCCCACATTTTCATGTTTGCAGTGGAAGCATTTACAAAGATTGAATTTATCTGGCTGTGATTTAGAAAAGATACAGTGGGAGTTGATGTCACCTAACATTTCCTCTAGGCTGAATCTTTCTAATAACAATAGATTATTGTGTCTTCCTAACAATATATGGAATGGACTGAACGTGAAGATATTGAGTTTATGGAATAGTGGTATATCAAGTATACCCAATACAGGTAAATAGTAGTATTACTTGTGAGTGTCATAACTAGAGAGATACGACTAATTACGTCATACACTATTTCCTTAAATGACACTCATCATTACATTTTTGTTCATTTTCAAGTGCCAAACACATTGCTTATCTCTATCAATCATGTCCAGTCTGTTTGTTACTAAGCAGTATGATGTAGTTGTATTCAATGTGTGTAAGCTTTAGTAGGTTGTCGATGTGCCTTCTCTCGTAATGTTTGCATGATGTTCTAACTAGCAATAGGTTTGGTGCAAAATGTCAAGTGATGTGGCCAGCATGTGTATTGAAGTGTCATTTATTTGTGAAGATGAGCATTAAGGAAATATGTTGTTGTTACTTGGTATTTGTCTCTATTGAGGAGACAGTTGTTTGTTGTACATGTTAGAATGGATTTAATATTTTTCGCTTTTTAGTGTAACATGATCATCAAGTAATTAGGTTGATTAGCAGGCAGTAGATTGGCTAGTAGGTTTGTAATTGTTTGTTTGATTTTCATTTATTTATTTGATTGCTGACTGAGGTCTTTTACTTACTGGCCAATGAGGTGGGTCAGGTGTTTGTCATGTACACTCACACACACAATAGATGGACAAATGTTGAGGCCATCTATTTCAACGATAGCTTCCTCGTTACTCAGAACGTGGAGCTATGTGGAGTCTCTGGACCAGCGCTGACAATCCACTTGGAGCTTGGCTAGAACACCCGTTATGGCGCAGCTTTGGGACTGGACACCAAGGCCCACAAGTACCCATATGCTACAGGATGTTATTTTGCCAAGCCAGATGTCTTGTTTATCGCAGTCAATGACCAGGTACTCATTACCTGAGCTGCACAAGTGCTAGGGCATAGTAATGCCACTGTAAACGTATGTGTACGTACGACTTGAGGACTCGTGTATACTCCTGAGTCAAGAGAGGCAATTGTGTGTGAGTTTTGCTCAAGGAAATTATGCCATAGCTTGCCATCACTGTGACTTGAACTTGCAATGCTGATGGGTCCTGGATGTGCACACTATTGGATGACTCTCTAACCAACTGAGCTATAGCACCACACACACACACACACACACACACACACACACACACACACACACACACACACACACACACACGCGCGCGCGCACACACACACACACACACACACACACACATGCACGCATGCACACACAAACACACACACATGAACACACACACACACACACACACACACACACACACACACACACACACACACGCATGCACACACAGACATGCACACACACACACACACACACACACACACACACACACACATACACACACACACACACACACACACACACACACACACACACACACACATGCACACACACATGCACGTGAACACACACACACACACACACACACACACATACACACACACACACACACACACACACACACACATGCACACACACATGCACGTGAACACACACACACACACACACACACACACACACACACACACACACACACACACACACCTTGATATGACCTTGAGAGCCATTCACTAGTACTATACACTAAGGATAACGGTGTCTACAACAATATGGACAAACGCCAGAAGAGATAAGAAAATATGTGGTTGTCAAAATGGCATTATTGCCACATTACAGAACTGAGTGTGACGTACAAGGTCTCCCTGCCTATGGAAGGCATACATGTAAAGTTGTTGTTAGATGCAAAGCATGGTCTTTTGTATTCTTGTGTTGGTCTCTGTTCTAATTTGATAGCCAATCATCTACAAGATTTTTCATTTGCTTCTATCTTGTGTCAATGTATACCAGCTAGTCTGTTTGATTAATTTGTAAACTTTTGAGATCTGCTGATATTGCATCTCTCCACCATGGCACGCACACTATTACATTGATATCTTTTATCAATTAAAATTGTTTAGTTTTATCTTTAATATCTGAATGTGTTTTTTATTCAATTCTTTTATTTTTATAACATTGTTGCAATATTTGTTTGTAGAAGTCAAAATTGAGGAAGTTAACTTGTCAGGAACTCCTGTCACTCATCTTCCCAGGAATTTTGTCTTTAGCCCTAAACTTCAGAAATTGGTTGTGGAAGGATGTCCACTAGTGTCTCCTCCCATTGAAGTGTGTGAACGAGGCATCACTTTTATAAGAAAATATTTGGATGAGCTGAAAAGGGATGGTGGAGTACGACGTGGCAGAATAAAGATTCTAGTGATGGGAATTACAAAGGCAGGAAAAACAAGCCTCGTTGAAGCACTGGAGAGTGGTAACCCATTTCTGGCAGAACTCGATGAGAGAACTGTAGGTGTGGAAGAAACAACCATGAAGCTGGATGATAAAATAGAATGCAAATTGCTTGATTGTGGTGGGCATAAAGCATACATGCTCACCAACCAGCTTATGGTTAGTGACAATTCGTTGGCACTGATTGTTGTTGACGGCAGTTTGTACCAGTTTACTGCTCAATGTTTTCGTTGCTATATTGGAGATTTCCTTCAAATTTTGTACGAGAGAAACAGCAGAGCTCACGTTGCTGTTGTGGTCAGTAAAGTCGATCTGATGGCCAACATGTCAAGAGAAGAAATGAGTAGAAAGTGGAATGAACATCTACACACTCGTCTACGTCAATTCCTGGAGATCAGACAAGTTCAGATCAAGAGAATGGCAGCAACCATTGCAGCCAGTGATTCTCGTGAAAACAAATACGTGTCGGAACATCTTCAATTTCTTAAATCTCAACAAATAACTGTTGAAGAAAAGGTAATACTGACTAGTGCAGCCACACTTGAAGGAGTGGTCAGTCTAAAGGATCGTTTAAGACAATTGTGTGTAGATGAACGTTTACTGCCTTCACTGCACACAGAGTTGCCATCATCATGGGTGACTGTAGAAGACAAGTTGGTTATAGCACAACCTCACACGTCTGTCCCCATTACAGATGTCTCTTATGCAATGCAAGTGTGTACAGAGCACGGCCTGACAGAAGAAATGTGTCTTGAGCTACTAATCTACCTGAACCGGGTTGGAAGCATTCTGTATTACTCGTATCAAAAGACTTTATCACAAGTTCTATTTCCTGTTCCATCATTTGTGGTCAATGTACTGAAGGCTGTTTTCAGACACGATCATCATCTTTTAGAATATGACTATCGCTTTATTGGAGCAGACATAGGTCCCAAACAGTTTGAAGAAATGAAGTCTGACCTTGTTTGTAACGGCATTGCGAGGGTGTCTATGCTGCTAGCATTGTGGAGTGAGTTCCACCTTACTGCAGATTGTCATTTGGATGTGTTTATTAAGCTTTTTCTTGCTCTTGATTTTGCTTATCTGACTGGCTCATCAGATGTTGTAGTTCAGGAACTGGCAGACACTCTTGGTAGACACGCGATTACATCAACTGTCTCAATGTCTACAGACACCATCAGCACGACATCAGATTCATCTATAGACATAGACACCATCAGCACCACATCAGATTCATCTATAGACATAGACACCATCAGCACGACATCAGATTCATCTATAGACATAGACACCATCAGCACGACATCAGATTCATATAATCAAATGAGAGGAGAAAGTCAGCAAGCAGATCAGGCAAGCAGGTACAAAGAACTGATTTGCAAGCTAAAACAACATAATGTTGGCTTGTTGTTGCCATGGTTACTCAATGATAAGGAACCAGATGATGTGAGTCAACGTTGGTGTGCAGATGTAGCATATGGAGTGATGCAAGTTGTGGTCGACTATTCATTTGCATATGATTGTCCTTTGGGTTTGTTTGAACGACTGTCTGCTCGTTGTCATCGTCATCATCCTAATTATATTCGTCACTGGAGCAGTGGACTGCTGATGTGTTATGGTGCGATGAGTTTGCTGTTTAGTTGCAGCAAGAATACTTCCCCTGGCTTTCTACGTCTCAGTGCTAGAGTAGTCAAGTCACATCACAGTGTTGGCAGATTGTGGCATGTTCTTCTGCGTTGTGTGTCAGATGTGGAGGATCTTCTGCAGTCTGTTCCTGGTGTTCTTTTTGATCGATCCATCTGCAGTGAGAGTTTGACGACCACAAGTATAAGTTCTCTTCCCAATCAACATAGACATGTCATTCTAAATGAAAAGTGGGGATCATTTGCAGTAGAAACCATAGCTGGAAGTTTCACTGGTGAGATGTCAGAACACGTGGAAGTAATGAAACAAGGTAAACAGCTAATACAAATACTGTCTGACATGAAACATAAAATGTGTGTTATTTGTGTTTTGTATTTATTTAGTGTGTCCAAGTGTAAAGGAAGGTATTCCTCTGTTTCAAGTTGTTTCACCAGCAAGTGGTGATTTAGTGAGTCAAAGGAAGCTTGAACAGATAGCAGCAGATATAGGAAAGTGGTGGCTTAAACTAACAAGTATTATTGGTACTGACCAGTCTACAGTGTCGGAGCTGTATGAAAAGGATTCCAACCCTAGTTTTGCACCAGTAGCAGCATCTCGTATATTGAGTGAGTGGCAAAAATCAAGAAAGAATGAATTGAAGGTATGTGAATTGTATGATGCTCTACTGGTTGCTGACATTCCATCTTCACCACAACGGCATTTGAGTGATGTCATGTCACCCGATGCAGCATCTGGATTAGCAAAATCTAAAGAGACAGCTGCACATGGTGAGACAAGTCGAGCTGACTCTGAGATGGTCACTCCACTCATCATAGAGAAAGTAGTCGAAAGTGGTTCAGAGCGTTGGCATGAAATTGGTATATACCTTGGAGTTTCACAAGCAATGCTGACTGAATTTGATCGACCTCTGTACACATTAAAAGAAAAAGTACGTAAAGTTTTGTCAGCTTGGACAAATGATAACAGACAAGCTACAGTTGGTCAGTTGTTGTCTGCTTGTGATAAAGCTGGAGTAGGTGGAATAGTGAGGAGAGTATTGGAGCTTGATACTCCACACTGACTGAATTTTATTTTATTATATTTACAGAAATTTATGTATTCTAATTAAATATCAGTTGCACACGAAGGACCGACAGGCGAGGCTTATTGTTATCCGGGTATTTGTATCATGTTGTTATAGAGCGCATGCGTGTTATCTCAGCACGTGGACATGGCCACTGAGGGTAAGTCCAATTCTATTTTTCTTATATCAGCACGCATCTCAAGTTTATTCACACCAGGCAAGAAGAAAAAGAAAAAGGGAAAAACCGTCGCTCTCAACGAGTTCCTAGGCGAGGAACCGTCGGGAGCGTTTGTCTCATTTTCAACCTCTCATACGTCGAATTGGGCCGAAGAAAGCGAAGATATCAACCCGGATTGTAATAGATAAATCTATACTCTATTGTTTGAGCTCTGTCTCGATGCTGTGTGATGTGTCAGTGTCGAGTAATCCGTGGTCGGATGCGGCTGACTCACGTTCGACGCGCCATCAGGCAGCAATGGACCGGAGCATGTTGCCCACTGCGCCTCGCGCGGCACGAGAACAGGCCGCGCTGGATATGAATCGATTACCGAAGGAACCGCCGTTTACTGCGTTTATTGGCAATTTGCCGTATGATTGTGAGAATTCTGATATTGAAATGTTCTTTGAGAAAGAAAAAGTGAGAAAAAGAATTGGGTTATTGTGAGATGCATCTCTCCAATACAATAGTCTAGTGTATTGTGAGATGCATCCCTCCAATACAATAGTCTAGTGTATTGTGACATCCTTCTAATACAATTTACTTTAATTTACAGTTGGCTGTGAAATCTGTTCGGCTGCCAAAAGATGTTTCTGGGAGACTGAAGGGGTTTGGGTACGCTGAGTTTGAGAATGTGGCAGCTTTGGTTGAAGCTCTTTCACTCAATAATCAGTTACTGAAGAGCAGGAAAGTACGAGTGGATATTGCAGGTTCAACTCAAGGAGGAGGTACACACACGTACACACACACACACACACACACACACACACACACACACACACACACACACACACACAATGCCATGTGTACAGCTGCTAGTTTATCTGGTCACGCTGCCCTCATTGAAGAGGGAGTCTTGAGGCCAACAAAACCGTCGATTGCAGTCATTATGTACATGCTGGAAAGAGCTCCTGTTGACAGATATGTGGTGCCCACGATGACAGTTGTCATGTCTACAACAAGGTCTGGACTTGAAGCAGTGCAAGCATTGTCCACAGTGGAACTAGCAGCAAGCCATGCTAGTCAAAGCTGGATGCTCAGTTGAGGTGTCAATATCAGTTTGCTGGTTCTGACGACACTGCTTGAGTTGTGGCTGATCAACAGGTACACACTTGTGTACAGCTAAACCTCTTGCAATCTTACCATTTCTGGCATACCGAGCATTGTCGTGCACCAGGCCGTTCATCCAGGAAGCTGGTGAGTCGCAAAGCATTTGAGGTGAGCTTGATAGCAAGTGATGCTTGATGGATGTGAAACCACTGAGACTGGAAGTGTAGTGCACACCTTCCGCCGTGCTTTCTGATCTTGCACTAGCCCAAACCAGTTGCCTACTCGCAGCCTTTGCAGATCATCATTCACACGATCCTTCCACTGTAAACAAGGACCATGTGCAGGTCTAGTTTGCAGCAGTCAGCCAAACAGAAGTTTTGAGGAAGACGGTCTGGGGCATGTGTGCAATGTGTTCTAGCCACTGAAGACGATGACGCTTGCGAAGAACATCCGAGGGAAGGCCGATGTCACCCCATAGCCGACGAAGATCTGAGTTTGTGATGTGTGACAGAGGCACACACACACACACACCTTGACCTTGATTCCACCATACCCACTATGGGTTTTGGCAACGCAGCGTAATAGCGCTTCTCCAAGCAGCACGATCATCAGCATCACGAAGACTGATATGGAATGATCTGAGGTCTCTTGTGACAACATCTATCCATCTCTGTTTAGACCCATGCATTGGTCTTGTTGCATTACTAAGTCTGCTGTGAAGTAGTTGTTTTTGGGGACGATTGTCACTCATGCGTAGCAGATGGCCCAGCCATTGCAATCGTTGTTTCTGTATTGTCATAGCAATAGGGTCTTCACACGCTCGTTCTAAATTGTCTGAATTCTTGATTTTATTCCATCTTGACACACCAAGAATCGATCAAATGCACTGCATGTCGAATGTATTTAAGCGTTGCAAGTTTGGTTGTGTAACGGACCAAGTCTCACATCCATATAGCAAAACAGGTCTCACCAAAGCACGAAAAATTTTCATCTTTGTGGAGATTGAAAACTGCCTGTTGGTAAATGCTCTTTTCTTCCAGGAACCAAAAACTTTACTTGCTTTGCTTATACAAGCATCAATTTAAACTTGACTTGCAACTATTCTGTACCATTATATTGCATATATGATGAAATTTCTTTACATGGTTCCTCATGGAATTTACTGATGACAATACACTAGAGCAATCCAGAATAGGACATCTCATGGAATGACCAGACCATGTTATTGTGGTACCAGAAGCAGATTGGATAGCAGTCCGACTACAAACTGTGTTATTAGGGCAGTCAGAGAGCCCTCAATAACCCCTTCCCGCAAGCACAGCCCCTTGATTGCCGGGTTGCCTCTCAATCTTTGGAGCCCAGTTCTATTCCTGGCGTCACTGGCTCTTTCCCCAGTGCCACCCCTACTTTTGTCCACACGCGGAGGAACGCGTTCTATTCTGCGTTTAGTAGCAACAGATGATTTAAGTGACCAGCTTGCTAGGCTAGCGCACCCTAGCTTCTCACCATCTTCAACTTGCCGAAGGTTGAAGTTAGCATGTATTTCCTCCCCTGGGCAAGGCAACTACCAGAAATACAACGTCCTGTGGGGTACCCTCTTGGAGGGTTCAGTGAGAGAACTTTCACACACACACACACACACACACACACACACACACACACACACACACACACACACACACACACACACACACACACAGTCAATTAAGCAAACACTTAGGTCTTTACAGTTGTATTTGCCAACATCATTTGTTTGTGATATCATTTCAGGTGATCGTGATCGTAGTGACAGAGCAGATTATTCATCTGGTGAGTGGCGACGTGGCGAGGACCCACCCCCTGACACACGACGTTTACGCAGAGGCGACTCGGGAGACGATTACCAACGAGGAAGAGACAGACGGTGAGTCACCCACCACATGCAACACATCAACTGAACACCCAACACACAACCATAACCAACAAACAAGGTGAGAAGTGATCTGATGTTTGCAGGTATGACGGAGACGAGTACGGACGAGGAAGAGATAGAAGGTGGGATGGCTGCTGCAGTTATTTAGTTTTCATTGTTAATAATTATGAATGCACTTGATAAATATTATTAATTAACTAAGTATGTAAGTGTGGGCGTGATTGATATGGTATATGCAGTTTGCAGCATTTGGGGTAGATGTTAGTGTTGTTGACGTCTGTTGTTGTGTCTTGTGTGTAGATATGATTTCGATGATTATGGAAGAGGAAGGGAACGACGGTAGGGTTGTTTAGAGAAGTAACGTGGCGAGAGATTGACAGATGGATGGGACACACAGACAGACAGATGGACAGATGAACAGACAGACAGACAAATGGATAGACAGAAGGCAGACTGACAGATGGACAGACAGACAGACACAGGCAGACGGACAGATGGATAGACAGACAGACAGGCAGGCAGACGTACAGATGGACAGACAGGCAGGCAGATGGACAGACAGACAGACGGACAGACACACAGACAGACAAATGGACAGACACACAGAAAGACTGGTTGATGGATAAATGAACGTTTTGGTGTGTTTTACTGTCGTGTGTGCATTTCGTGCTATTCACACTTTCTGCTGCATTTTATCTCTTTGTTTCTCTTTCAGACATGAATCAGACGACTATGGGGGACGAGACAGAAGGTAATTACAAGTCATCACTTCTAACATGCCATTGCATGCAGTTGAAGCAACAACAAACAGCAACAAACAAACAATAACAAACAAACACAACAACAAACAAACAACAACAAACTAACAACAACAACAAACAACAACAAGTTACAACAAACAAACATACAATAACAACAAACAACAACATCTATCTCTATTGTTACTTATGATATGCACTTACAAATTTGTTGCTTTTAGGTACCAAGAAGATGGCGATGGATATGGCAGAGGAAGAGACAGACGGTGAATGTTTTGTCATCAAGTTTTTTGTCTATTTGATGTTTTTGTTGTGTGTTTAGTTATGGGTCTGGTGAGGGTTATGACAGAGGAGACAGAGACGGAAGGTGGGAACTCTGCAGTGTTTGTGCAAAGTTGATGCTGATGTTGTATGGTGTTGTCTTTTCTACTGGTTAATTGTATGGTTTTTGTGTTTCCCGTTGTGTCGTTATGTTGTCTGTCTGTCTGTCTGTTTGTCTGTCTGTCTGTATGTATGTTTGTCTGTATGTTTGTCTGTCTGTCTGTCTGTCTGTCTGTCTGTCTATTGTGTGTCTCTCTAATTGGTATGTGTTGTTGTTATTCTGTGTAGAGATTACAACAGAGATGATGGTAGGAGATCTTGGAGACGAGATGACGAACGTGACAGAACGACATCTGGTGATCGATTTGAGAGAAAAGGTGAGACCAGACGACAACAATAATGATGATTATGGTTTGATTTTGAAGACCGAAAGCAGCAAAGTGGGCATGGCAAGCAAACTGCTCTAGTCTTATCTAGCATTGCTTCATGGAACTCATTGTCCTGCATACACAGACTTGTACAGACCGTTTCTGTGCATTTTATGTTGATTAAACTACATTGAAGTAACTTTTTAAAATGAAGGGTTGACCTCGTGTTGATTGAATTACCAATATTTGGGTAAATAAGACGAGCTTTCCTGGGAGAAGAGTTGGGTCCTTGTAGGGGGACCCTTTATGTAGTAAAGTTAAATTTTATGTGTACAGCTTTACACGTTGTGTACATGTTGATTGCATGTTGTTTACCTGTTGTTTACATGTTGTTTGTTTACTTGTTGTTTAGAAGCTCCACGTGAACGTCCCCGTCTACAGCTGATGCCTCGTTCAGTATCCAATGAAGGTACTGACGTTTCTCCATCTTTGTCATCTCCTAACCAAGCATCAATCTTTGGCTCTGCCAAGCCTGTTGACACGGCAGCAAAGGAAAGACAGATTGAGGAACGTTTGCGTCATGAAGAAGAACGGAAGAAGCCACAAGAGGAAGAAAGAAAGAAGCAGGAAGAAGAGGATAAGACAAAGAAACAGACATCAGTCTTTGGAGCCGCAAAACCTGTCGATACAGCAGTGAGAGAAAGGGAGATTGAAGAACGACTGAGGCAAAAGGAAGAGGCAAAACTGGAAGGAGATGAAAGGAAAGACGGAGACAAAGGAAAGAGAAGACCGGAAGGGAGAGGATTAGGACCAGCATGGAGGAGTGAAAGGGACAGAGAAAGAGACAGAGGAAGACGAGGTAGAGGCAGAGATGATGGAAGAAGAGACGACACACGAGGCGACAGACGAGATGAGAGGCGTGACGACAGAAGAGAAGAACAAAAGGATGAGAGGCCTGCAGGAGAGAGACAAGGTGTGAGTGGGGAGAAGGACGGGAAAGGATATGAAGAGCCACAACAGGTGAGACAACTTGTGTGTTGCATGATGCATTGCTACACATTCAGGGTTGCCACACTTTTCCTGTCATAGACAAATACAGATGGTGATGTTGTTGTTGTACCAGCTTAGTTAAGAGATGCATCCCTTCAAAACCATAGTCTATTGTATTGTGAGATGCATCCCTCCAATACAATAGTCTAGTGTATTATGAGATGCATCCCTCCAATACAATAGTCTAGTGTATTGTGAGATGCATCTCTCCAATACAATAGTCTAATGTATTGTGAGATGCATCCCTTCATTACAATAGTCTAGCGTAGTGTGAGATGCATCCCTTCAATATAAAGTCTAATGTATTGAGAGCTGCATGTCTAACACTCATTCTGTATAGTGGCAATACGATTCCTCACCTCCAAAATTGTTTTCATAGGAGTTTAGCATGCCAAGCAAATTTTCAGCTCTTTGTGTTGATGACGACGACGATCAACTAGCAGATGCTGACCAATCACCCGACAAGTCACAATAAACCTTCATGGTTGGTCATGGTCATACCTCATAGTCATCATGTTGTTTCTGTGATTATATGTACAACCGGTACTCCCCCCCCACAAATACACTGGATTGTATTGTTTCTGAAGTTTATTGATTCGTAAAGAAATCTATGTTGTCTCTCCAGATAAACGACACGTTTACGTTTACACAACCACACGTGCACATCAACAATATAAATACCTAATTAATATTAACAATATACACCACATGTGTATCTCACAACCAATAGAACTTGGTCCACATGTCAGTCGTATATCATCGACATTTAGTCTCTCTCTCTCGTCGTGTTAGCAAAATATTTCGTAACTAAATATGAATGAACACAAACCCCCAACACGTCCGACGGTCATAGAAACCACTCTTGCTGTCCCGACTGTGGGTTAACCCGCATGCTATTTAGTCGTCGTGCCGATGACACGGCGACTTGGTTATCATCGGTGTTTCCATGGTGATGGTCACCGCCATGGTGATGGTTGCCATCTACTGCGTGAGGATCAGACGTCGGAGCTTCGGAGTTCCAGCTTCGTCGGTGTCTATGATCATGTGCGTAGTGGTTGCCTCCGTTGAGAACAGCTCGGTTGTCGGGTGACGTGCGTTCCGCGTATGTCCCTTCGACGTCATACGGTGTGACGTCCGGTAGGTCGGTCTCCTTGTAATGACTGAGTGAGACCGTACGGTTCTCGTTGCTCTCGTATGAGTCGTTTGTGCGTCGTTGGACGCATTTGTAGGCGACGACGGCGACGAGAACGAGAGTGATGACCACACCACACGCCGTTCCGATGATTATGATAATCATTGATGTCCCGGATGATCCCGATTGGGGTCCCAATATTTCAGACGGTTGCATAGTTTCGTCTGTCGTGACACCCGATTGATGGCGTGATGACGTCATAGGAGGGGGCGTGGTTGGGATGGGCATGGCTCCGCATGTATTGATCACGACATTTTTGAGTTGGAATGAAAAGCCGTCGTACTGGAGGGACGTGTCTGTGCGAAGCCACTGCATCGGTTGTAGACCGTTGTAATTCAAGCCCCAAATGCAGCCTTGGAACGAGATGCTGGCGGTGACGTTCGACATGGAGACCACCCGCTGGATTCCTCCGATAACTAAACCATCAACGTATTCGAACAACGAAAAACTGCCTTGTAGCTCTTGAAAATGAGTGCCTTTCCCACTTATTTCGATCGTTATCTTAGCACCGTGTCGGTTGATATCAACCACATGCTCAGTTCCATCCGTGAAATTCCCGGGAATCGTGACGACGCCCTCTCCGTTCTTGAGTCTGAGAATTGTGATGAAATATCCGGGGATCACCTGGACGAGAACGTATTGGTTTGTTGTGGAGCTGTGGACGAAGAGCAACGTGCCGGACGTGTCCACCCTTGCGGCTTGAAACCCAAACTTTATGTTGTCAGCGAACGAAGATGGTTCGTATGTCGGTGGGAAGACGATTGTCACAGAGCTGTCCGTCTGGAGGGCGACGCTTGGTTGAGCAGATTCACATAACCGGCCAGTGTATGACGTGCTGCTGCAGTCACATGTGTATGATCCCCATCCCTCTATGCATCGTCCGCCGTGAAGGCAAGGCAGCGAGCTACACGACCCAACACAGCCGGTCTGTACATCGTGTGATGATAATGATACGGCGATGGCACGGTTTAGATCCACTTTGTTTAGCCCAAACGTCAAGTCTCGTACACAACCCTTAATACTGCTGGTCGGTTGCTCAACATGACGAGAAACCGATCGACCAATGAACACCCACTGTGGCATCGCCACTTGTAACTCCGATGAGAAATACTTGACTTGCGTACTGACGTCTACAGACAGGCCCATTCTCTCCGAGTCGATTCCAATTTGTACAAAATGCCATCTGCCGTCGGTGATACCCGACGGGACTTCGAGAAAGAGCTGAAAGGTTTTTCCACTGTTGGCTAATATCAATGAGATGACATCATGACTCAACATAAACAGCGTTATGTATGGACGTGACGACAACGAATGTGTGAAGCTGATGAGTTGACCCTTTGGTGTTGTCGTCCTGAATTCGAATGACGCGCTGATGGAATCGTCGGTATCTCCGGATGACGACGGAAGAGACGAGTGAAGAGATGACGAAGACTTAAGCAACGAGATCGAGTCACTGGGAATAGCTAAACGAGATGGAAAGAGTCAGTACGTGCGTGTGTGTGCATGACACGTTGACAAGAGACAACTGGCAGTTGTAACTCGTAGATCTCCAACCCAAGTAGTACACACTGGACAGACACATAGACAGACAGATCAACCGACAATGAAACGTAGCAGGAATAATGACGAACAGGTGGACTTACACACCACAGCTAGAGTACAAATAGAAACCCCAGAAGCAACAGGCAGGTGTCTCTTAGGGTGAGCTCATTCATAATGTTGACTTTTTGTGGCTTTCATGCAAACAAACGCCTCGATTTCTGATGCCATAAATAGTGTGTTATGACAACATAACAGTATGGTGTTGAGACCAACCCAGTGTCGAGTAACAACATACCCCAAGGGCTGTAAGATGGTCACTTGGTAGTGTGACTGACACCCAATGAGTAGGTGGAAGGTTTCAGGTTATGTAGGAGATTAATTTACGTCCTGAAGTAAACACACACACACACACACACACACACACACACACACACACACACACACACACACACACACACAAGGATGGATGGATGGACAGACAGACAGACAGACAGACAGACACACACACAGAGATGGATGGACAGACAAACAGACAGACAAACGGATGGACGGACACACACACACGGATGGATGGATGGATGGATGGACAGACAGACACACGGATGGATGGACACACACACACACACACGGACGGATGGATGGATGGATGGACAGACAGACAAACAGACACACGGATGGATGGACGTACACACACACACGCACACACACACCTTGTTGACACAATGTTCCTGTATATCCCGTTGCAGTACAGTTGCACTCGAATCGGTCGTACCGCCTCAAACATCGCCCACCGTTTCGACACCGATTCACCCCGCAATCATTCCCATCCTCGCAGTCTCCGAAAAACACTCTCCCTCTCACACCCGATCTCTCCACCAACCCAAACACATCGACATTACGACCATTCGTCTTCAAGTTCCGAACACACCCTCGATACCCAGAAAATCCACGATGCTGCTGAGCAGGAACGGCCGCACCAACAACAGCCTGACGGCTCCCAACAAACAAGGGAGACACCCGAAGAGCCGACAACACTTTCCCAGCCACAGCACTGTCTTTCAACTGAGTCTTGTTGTCAACCTTGACGACTAACGTCGATGCATGATGCGAGATACGGACACAGTGCCATCGACCGTCGTCGATCGGAATCACAACGATCACAATCTCAGACTCCGATTCGTCGTGCATCGTCACCTGGAGGTGCCCGTTCGATATCCGTGCCTCAAACGACTGAGTCTGATATCGTGTCGCACTGTAGAGAAGCACCGAATGAAATTGAAGAGTCCGAACGTCGAACGACAGCAGTAACGTGTCGTTGTGCCAGTCGGTGAGCACTAAGCTGGAATCCTCATCGGGAATATTGACGGACACGATGTGTTCGTACGGACACCAAAAATTGAAGTGACCGACTGAGGAAATCGAGTGACTACCGGATGATACTAAAGCCGTCATATCGATGCCATTCACTGTGACTTGTTGGAGGCAGCCGATGAATCCGTGTGATGACGACGGGCGGCTCAACAACAGGAGCATTGCACCGCCGATGAACACATCACGGTTGACGACGAGGAGGGACGTCATGGGTGGCAGTGTTTGCGTCGAGACGGTCACGCTGTCGATCGCGATATTCACACTGTTCGTACTCCGGTAGACGCGTACGTTGTGTTTAACGTTGTCGGCGACGTACGTGCTGTTGAGTTGTGCTACAATGTTGTTATCGACAACGTACAGGAAGACGAGTTTGCCGTCGTTGAGTGTGAGGGTTATGTGGGTGGATTGTGACGACAGGGCGGCGACGATGAGGCCGTCTTGCCATGTAGTTCTGAGTATGAGTTGGAGGTCAAACGGCTGGATGGGGAGAGGGCTGTATTGGGCGTCGTAGTGGATGTATTCGACTCCTTGGAATGAGACGGGCGGCGACTCTGTAAGAGTAAACACGAGGTCACGCGTGTGTGCAAGCGATGGACGGTGTGTTGGACTGATTATTTTGCTTGAAAGACAACAATGTGAATGCAAATGTTGTGGGTCGTTTGTACACGCAGTTGCCTCATCTTTCTGTCTCTCTGTATGTCTGACTGTCTGTGTGTCTGTTGTTCGTTCTTTGTCTGTCTCTTGTCTGTCCATTTGTGTCTGTCTGTTGTTTGTCCATTTGTGTCTGTCTCTTGTCTGTCCATTTGTGTCTATCTCTTGTCTGTCCATTTGTGTCTGTCTCTTGTCTATCCATTTGTGTCTGTCTCTTGTCTATCCATTTGTGTCTGTCTGTTGTATGTTCATTTGTGTCTCGTGTCTCTGTTGTCTGTCCATTTGTGTTTTCTGTTGTCTGTCCATCTGTGTCTGTCTGTTGTCTGTCCATTTGTGTCTGCCTGTTGTTTGTCCATTTTTGTGTCTGTCTGTTGTCTGTCCATTTTTGAGTCTGTCTGTTCTCTGTCCATTTGTGTCTCTTGTCTGTCCATTTTTGTGTCTGTCTGTTGTGTGTCCATTTGTGTCTGTCTGTTGTTTGTCCATTTGTGTCTGTCTCTTGTCTGTCCAATTGTGTCTGTCTCTTGTCTGTCCATTTGTGTCTATCCATTTGCTTAGTGTTCAGTCTGTCTGTCTGTCTGCTTGTATGTTATTTTAAAATTTCAGTCTGCATATTCATCTGTTGTCTGTCTGTCTGTCTGTCAGCTCCTCATCTTTCCAACTGCAACCACTCCATCATCCTACCTTTGGCTTCCCTTGTTTGTCTATTATTTTTGGCATCCATAGCTTCAGGTCTGTTTCCCTAACTAATGCTCTGGTAACATTATATTGCAAGTGGATCCAATACATACACACGCACAATACCGAGAACCAGTGACATACCACATGCAACAAGCTAGAATGACAAACAAACACGTGTCTGTCTGTCTGTCTCTCTGTTTGTCCCTCCTTTGGTCTATCTGCTGGCTTGCCTCCCTCGTTGTCTGTCTGTCTAGCAATACATCCATTCAGACATACCACTAGAGTACTCTACATCTCTACGAATTCATTGTCATCATTCATTGTCATCGTCACTCACTCTGTTCACACAGACTTCCTCCGAATTTCGTCGAGAGACACTGACAGGTGAAGTGCGAATAAAAATTGATGCACACTCCTCCATTCCTACACGGATTACTCTCACACACATCAGCACATCCAGACACAATCCCATGAGATGACACCAAGGTCACGCCCACGCCTGAAATCTTAATTCCATCCAAACAGCCGATGAATTGCGGCAACGCGCCAACTGTGGGCAGAGAATACGCCGTATGCGACGGCGCTATCATTCCCCCCGCGTAAACAGAGCTAGAGAGTCTTAACGGCGATGAGAAATTCATTGAAACGACGTTGCCATCGACCGTCAGCATAGCAACGGTTGAGTCTATGCTCACCATGACAGCATGCCACACATTATCGCTCACTCTCACATCGGAACGAATCTCCACCGGCTCGGACCCACTGCTAATCTCTAGATTAATCACTCCTCTAACGATACGCAAGACGAGGTAATCCGACGACGCGATGTTCGAGTCCCAGTAGGTGAGCAAACAATCAGACACGAAGGTCCGCACATGCAGACTCATCGAGCGCGCACTCGCTCCGTCGCTCTGATACAACAAATACGACGTCTCGTCGACGAGCGTCACTCCACCGACGAAGGAAATACAGGTGAAGAGAGCACACCAACGACCAACCGTCCACTTCATCGAGAATTCATCATCGACATGATCTGATGACACACAACATGTCACACACACACACACACAACACACAGAAACGCCGCCCTACTCACTCGCCCGTCGCGTTTTCGACGTTCTAAATGCGTTTTTACGTTAACAAGTGCGTCTGCTGTCGTCTCGCTGCTTATCGAGCGCCTACGACCGCCTCTCGGCACAGCAATTTCGCACTTTAGTGAAATAGTCGCTCTGAGGTGTCGCGAGGGCGTGGCAGTGCAAGCAAACTGTCCATTTCTAGACAAATTACGACGCGTACACGTCGGTTATTCGTCGCTATCGCGTCGAGAAGACCTAATTCATACATTGCTGCAATCAACGAGCGTTTAGGATGAGAAATATGAAGCGTGGGGTGCGCGGTTCGGTCGCTAGACGCCGTGTGAACGCCTACCGACGCTCAGTAACTCGCGTGATAGATGACTAACCGTAAAACCCGTCGTCTTGGCTGTGCGATGACACGTTCTGCTCGAAAAACGGGGAGAGACTCAACCGGAAACAAACGGATCGTGTTGATACTTTGTGGCGTCTAGGCCAATCAGCTTTGCCCTAGAGGGAACGCCCCCTTAATAAAACGCGCCTTCTCTATCGTCTATTGTCGTAGAAAAAACAAAGACATATTGCGAATGAATATAACGCCACGCCGTCTAGTGAACGTGACGTCGTCATTTTGTCGGATCGGATACCAACTCTTCTCACGTTTGCATGTCGTTCTTAAATCGTGACGTCACGTTTGATCACGTGGTGCGAGAGTGCGTGTGACCGCTTGCATCGGTGCAGCCCTACTCTAATGGATGCCTCAGATGTAGACACAGGAGCTGCAAATGTAGAAAAATCTAGAGAAGAAACGGATGTCTCTGATGTGCGTGATCTCGCTCATTGCGGAGAGCTGACCGATAAGGGTCTGCTGCAGGAGCTCAAATTAAGATACCAACAGAATGATATTTATGTAAGTAATTATACTAAGTGGCTTCTGTGTTCAATGTTGCATGTATGCGGTACGTCTAACTGTCTAACTGTAGTAGCCACGCCTAGTCACGTGATAATAACTAGTTAAATATACGGGATATCCAATCCAGTAAATACCGCCATGTTTGAAGTTAAACATACGGGATATCTAGTAAACACCGCCATGTTTGGATTTCTTTCAGACGTTCTCTGGGCGTATCCTCGTCGCTTTCAATCCGTTCAAACCGCTTCCGTTGTATGGATCGGACGAATTACGTTTGCAACAACGCGCCAGCGTGTACACCAACAAGCCCCACGTCTTTTCCACATCAAACAAGGCGATTTCTTCCCTTCTGGCCACTTCAAGTGATCAGACCATACTTGTGAGTGGAAACAGCGGATCTGGAAAGACAGAGACGTGCAAGTATATACTAAAGTATATTTTCGACTCGTCAGTCGTCGTTGCTAGGGGCGACGAGCTCAAGAGCAAACAGAAAGATTTATCTAACGTCTTACTGCGAAGTGGCGTTGTACTCGAAGCTTTCGGAAACGCCAGAACGGCGGAAAACAAGAATTCAACTCGATGTGGGCGTGGCACTGAGTTGGGTATATCACGTGACTCGGGAGTTATGACGTCAGCGCGCATTTCTCATTTCTGTCTCGACTGCGCACGCGTCACGTGCAACGACAGACATAATTTTCACGTGTTTTCCTACATGGTAGCCGGTTTGTCACGTGATCTGTTGACCCGGATGGGAATCAACAAAGACGAAGTCACGAATCATAGATTTCTAGGCGATCGTGTGGCTGTCGACAGCGACGCAGTTAGAAATTATGCAAGAATGAGAGCGGCGTTTCAAACGTTAGAAATATCAAGTCAACAGCTTGAAAAACTTTTTTCAGTATTAGGTGCACTCATTCAGCTCGGCGATATCAAATTCAAAACTGAAAACTTGACTGGAGAAAAGCGAGACAAAAAATTGGAATTGAAATTATTCCGGCTGCCGTCCGAAGTACAAAAATCTTTGAAAAATTATTGTGTGGATTCTATTGTGTCGAGTGGCTTGTTGGTCGCTTCACTTGGACAGCAGAGATCAGCGGTAGCTGTGAAGGGTGCGAAGAAAATGGTAAAAGCTTGGAAGGAGGAAGACAAGAGATCGAGTGAGGCGGATGTATTGACTTGCAGTGAGGAAGCAAAGATTGTTGCCGATTTATTGGAAGTTAGTTTCGAGTCGTTGCAACGTGTGTTGCTGAGTACTGCAAGAGGAGAGGCGAGGTCTCCACAGCAAGCATCACAGACAAGAGATGTAACAGTCAGACAACTTTACAAAGGCGTTTTTGCTTGGCTGGGTAAGAAATTAAAATTAATTAAATTTATTTTTAAATTAATTTTTAATTATATTTTTAAATAATTTAATTATATTTTTAAATTAATTTAATTATATTTTTATTAATTTAATTATAATTTTGAATTAATTTATTATATAATTTTAAATT
>NC_085103.1:5702047-5705408 GCF_963422355.1 Corticium candelabrum
TCTGTCTGTCTGTTTGTTTCTTAGTTTAATTGTCTCTCTGTTTGTTTGTTTTTACAAACTGTTATTGCTTCAATACTCATTTTTATTTGTAACTTTTAAATTTTTATTTTTACATAAACTTTTCAATTTTAAATTTTTTTTATTTTTATACTTTTTAATTGTTTTATTTTTTACTATAATTTTTTAATTTTAATTTTTATTATTATTTATTTTTTAATTTTAATTTAATTTTTTTATTATTTTTAATTTTAATTTTGTAATTTTATATTTTAGATTTTTTAAAATTTAAATTTTTTATTTTTCTTTTTATGTTTTATTTTCTATTTATTCTTTTAATTTGTAACTTTAATTTTTCTATTTTATAATTAATTTGTATTTTTACTTTTAATTTTAATTTTTGTATTTTTATTTTTTATTTGTAATTTTTTATTTGTAATTTTTATTTTTTTATATTTTTTAATTTTTTTTATTTGTAATTTTAATTTTTTAATTTTTTTAATTTTTATCTGTTGTTTTTTATTTTGTTTTATTTTTTTGTTTTTTTGTCTGTTTGCTTCATGAATATGAACAACTATTTCTGTTTAAATTTGTCTGCTGTTTGACATTCATGTAATCATCTTTCTCCTACAGCTGCCCAACACAAGATTTCAATCGAGAGCATTATCAGCATCACACATTCAAGGCCCTAACCACATGAACCGTCCACCTCTTCCCGTGAAGAGACGAACAGCACCAACAATTCCAATCATCGTCCATGATACGGAGAGTCCGCCTCCTCTGCCAAAACGATTGACTCCCATACGTTTGACCGTGAAGCCAAATATGCTGCCACGGCTTGATGTATCGAAGCCATCAGACATTGATGTAGCAGAGGACGTTGAAGATCCAGAATATATAGAAGTCATTGATAACGGACCCGTGAAATCAGGAGGAAATGTGTGTGTGTGTGTGTGTGTGTGTGTGTGTGTGTGTGTGTGTGTGTGTGTGTGTGTGTGTGTGTCCACATGTGTGTGTGTGTGTGTGTGTGTGTGTGTGTGTGTGTGTGTGTGTGTGTGTGTGTGTGTATCCGTGTGTGTGTGTGCGTGTGTGTGTGTGTATGCGTGTGTGTGCACACGTCTGTGCACGTATGTGTGTGTGCATGTATGTGTGTGTGTGTGTGTGTGTGTGTGTGTGTGTGTGTGTGTGTCCATGTGTGTGTGTGTGTGTGTGTGTGTGTGTGTGTGTGTGTGTGTGTCCGTATGTGTGAGTTGTTTTTGTTGTACGGTGATTGAGTGCTATTGGTTTGTAGGAACGGGAAGGTGACAAGTTGACTGTCGAAAGTGATGAATCGGATGTAGGATAATGTTTATTAATGTTGTTTGTCTGTTTATTGATTGATTTGTTGTCTTGCTTATTTGCATATTCATATTGTGCTTTTTCATGTTTTTGTGATGGTTTCTAGCGTCGGCACAGTCTTACATCACCCAGCGTTGACAAACAACTCTTTGATTGGGAAAATGCGAGCAATGAAATGCCAGAGTATTTGACACTAATAGGTGTGTCATCAGACAAACACACAGGGAATAAACAGTTGTCAGATGAGGTAACACACACACACACACACACACACACACACACACACACACACACACACACACACACACACACACACACACACACACACACACACACACACACACACACACACACACACACACACACACACACACACACACACACACACTGACACACGCACACACATACACAATACAATTAGCATTTACGTTAATTATAAAGGTTGATTATTTGTGTTGTCTGTTGTTTCGTTTGCAGAGTCGTGAAGGTGATGGTGGCAATTCACAACTGTATCCTCGAGCAAAGAAAATGTCACTGATGATTGAGACAACTGAAGAGAAGTGGGGACAGAGCAAACAGAGAAGTGGAAAGCCAGTGGTGACGTCAGGATGGAATCCAGCTGCTTTTGCAAAAGCAAAAGAGACACAAGAAGATCTTGAACAACAACTGTATGTACAGTCATGTGTATAGCAGTCCTAATTGTATTGTGAGATGCATCTTTCCTATACAATAGTCTAGTGTATTGTGAGATGCATCCCTCCAATACAATAGTCTAGTGTATTGTAAGATGCATCCCTCCAATAGTTTAATGTATATTAAATGTTGTGTTCATTTCATAAATATTGTTTGTGTGTAACAGCTGGTATCATGGAAATATATCACGTTCAGAAGCCGAGTCTCGTCTCCTGTCTTACTCACAAGACCAGTTCCTTATTAGGCAAAGCAAGACATCACAGGGTTACTCACTGTCCGCGAGGTGACATCTAGATCTCAATGTGTTTGTTATTAATATTAATATATTTTGTATAGTCATCATGGTGCTGTATTTCATTACTTGATTAACGTGGCGCCGAATTCAGGACGATTTGTGATTGTTGGTAACACTCGAACGTTTCCATCCCTTAGCGTTCTAATTGCATATCATCACAATCACTTCGTAGCAAAATCGATTGGTTTGCTTGTCAAACCATGTCCAAAACAGGTTGGTGGCAGGAATTTTGAGTTGTGTGTGTGTGTGTGTGTGTGTGTGTGTGTGTGTGTGTGTGTGTGTGTGTGTGTGTGTGTGTGTGTGTGTCATTGTGTGTGTGTGTGTGTGTGTGTGTGTGTGTGTGTGTGTGTGTGTGTGTGTGTGGTCATTCTTGCATTTTGTTTATAGCGGTCGGCATCATTTTCTCATGCATCAGCAGTGTCATCACCTAATCTTCAAGAGGTTACAACACCTTTGCCTCGTATGTCACAAAAAGCTCTAAGTCAGCCCAGTGGCGTTCATTCAAATGGCTCTAAGCACTCTGGAAGTCGTCCCCAGTTGCAATTGTGTTTAACTGGACGGGAATCTTCCAGACTGACCAGTAGAGGTAGGGTACGTAGTGTGGACTGAAACAAAATGTCTACAACTGCCAGTCAGCTTGTTTGTCTGTAGAGCTTCGTGTAGGCAAAAGCCACAGGTGTGGTTGTGTGTATTGGATGAATAAAACATTTGTCTGTCTGTTTGTCAGTCTGTCTGTTTGTTTGTCTGTCTGTTTGTCTGTCTGTATGTCTGTCTGTATGTCTGTCTGTATGTCTGTCTGTCTGTCTGTCTACTTGTTTGTCATTATTTGTCTACTCTTGTCTATTTCATCGTATGTTCTGTTGATGTTCTATAATCTTGTGTTTCAGTGCAAGGCCCTATCATTCCTGCTGCACATGAGGCAGGTCCACTTCAGTCTCTCGAAGGCATGAGTTCATTAGATCGTCCAGATGTTCCACCGAGACGAATGAACTCACCAGTAGACACCGGAAACAACCAAGGTCTTCTTTGTGACTGTTT
>NC_085103.1:5708108-5715608 GCF_963422355.1 Corticium candelabrum
CTTGACCACATGATAGTTATATTAAGCCTTATAGCCGCTGGAAAATTTCCAGACCTCAAGGAGCTGATAACCTACTGTAGTAGTATAGGAAGGGCCAGATATCTACAGAACTCGTTTGTACTGTCAGATACTGATCTAAATAGGGGGCAGTGCTGACAACCACTTTGAGTACTTGTGTTACAATTAAGTTCATACCATATGGCAGTCTTTGTCCTGATTGGTCTTATCTTCAAGCCAAGCATCCCAGGAACTACTTGTTAGTCTCCACTTTTCAAGGTACAAATACAAGTCCATTATTTTCATATCTAATTACTGTCTACTCATGCAGTAAAGCATGGGGGCCTGTACCAAGTGGAAACCAAGGCATGGCGGAGTGCCCTGCCTTTTGTATGCTGGGGCAACCCTGGACTGTGTCCATGCGTCCCACATGCATCATAACATCACTGTGTGTCCACTCATTTGTCTCTTTGTCAGCTTTGTTTGTCTGTCTGTCTCTTGTTTGTCTGTTTGTTTGCTTTCTAACATGTCTGTCTATTTATTAACTAATATATTTTCTAATTATCTCTTTTATCAATGAATTTGTCAGTATGCTTGTGTATCACATTGTTGTCAACATATCCTTAGGAAGTGGCAGGAGACTTTCTTGAAATTAGACTAGATGGTGTTGATGTGGAGTGTCCTCCACCATTGCCAGTAAGGAGTCCACATTTGCAGTTGTCTGAAAGTAATCTGTCTGCAGTACCAGCTGAAGAGGTTTTGCTTCATGACCGTTGGGCTGATATCGAGCTCTGTGACTTACTTGTGAATTACTAGGTTGGTAAACTGGGAAGCCAAGGGACACAAGTGTCGACCACTAGTCTGGTGCCTGAGGTTGGTGCTTTGTGTGTTGTAATTTTGTTTTGTTTGTTTGTATGTTTGTATGTTTGTATGTATGTTTGTATGTATGTTTGTTTGCTTTTCTTTATGCTTGTGTGTCTGTCTGTCTGTCTGTCTGTCTGTCTGTCTGTTTGTTTCTTAGTTTAATTGTCTCTCTGTTTGTTTGTTTTTACAAACTGTTATTGCTTCAATACTCATTTTTATTTGTAACTTTTAAATTTTTATTTTTACATAAACTTTTCAATTTTAAATTTTTTTTATTTTTATACTTTTTAATTGTTTTATTTTTTACTATAATTTTTTAATTTTAATTTTTATTGTTATTTATTTTTTAATTTTAATTTAATTTTTTTATTATTTTTAATTTTAATTTTGTAATTTTATATTTTAGATTTTTTAAAATTTAAATTTTTTATTTTTCTTTTTATGTTTTATTTTCTATTTATTCTTTTAATTTGTAACTTTAATTTTTCTATTTTATAATTAATTTGTATTTTTACTTTTAATTTTAATTTTTGTATTTTTATTTTTTATTTGTAATTTTTTATTTGTAATTTTTATTTTTTTATATTTTTTAATTTTTTTTATTTGTAATTTTAATTTTTTAATTTTTTTAATTTTTATCTGTTGTTTTTTATTTTGTTTTATTTTTTTGTTTTTTTGTCTGTTTGCTTCATGAATATGAACAACTATTTCTGTTTAAATTTGTCTGCTGTTTGACATTCATGTAATCATCTTTCTCCTACAGCTGCCCAACACAAGATTTCAATCGAGAGCATTATCAGCATCACACATTCAAGGCCCTAACCACATGAACCGTCCACCTCTTCCCGTGAAGAGACGAACAGCACCAACAATTCCAATCATCGTCCATGATACGGAGAGTCCGCCTCCTCTGCCAAAACGATTGACTCCCATACGTTTGACCGTGAAGCCAAATATGCTGCCACGGCTTGATGTATCGAAGCCATCAGACATTGATGTAGCAGAGGACGTTGAAGATCCAGAATATATAGAAGTCATTGATAACGGACCCGTGAAATCAGGAGGAAATGTGTGTGTGTGTGTGTGTGTGTGTGTGTGTGTGTGTGTGTGTGTGTGTGTGTGTGTGTGTGTGTGTGTGTCCACATGTGTGTGTGTGTGTGTGTGTGTGTGTGTGTGTGTGTGTGTGTGTGTGTGTGTGTGTGTATCCGTGTGTGTGTGTGCGTGTGTGTGTGTGTATGCGTGTGTGTGCACACGTCTGTGCACGTATGTGTGTGTGCATGTATGTGTGTGTGTGTGTGTGTGTGTGTGTGTGTGTGTGTGTGTGTGTGTGTGTGTGTGTGTCCATGTGTGTGTGTGTGTGTGTGTGTGTGTGTGTGTGTGTGTGTGTGTCCGTATGTGTGAGTTGTTTTTGTTGTACGGTGATTGAGTGCTATTGGTTTGTAGGAACGGGAAGGTGACAAGTTGACTGTCGAAAGTGATGAATCGGATGTAGGATAATGTTTATTAATGTTGTTTGTCTGTTTATTGATTGATTTGTTGTCTTGCTTATTTGCATATTCATATTGTGCTTTTTCATGTTTTTGTGATGGTTTCTAGCGTCGGCACAGTCTTACATCACCCAGCGTTGACAAACAACTCTTTGATTGGGAAAATGCGAGCAATGAAATGCCAGAGTATTTGACACTAATAGGTGTGTCATCAGACAAACACACAGGGAATAAACAGTTGTCAGATGAGGTAACACACACACACACACACACACACACACACACACACACACACACACACACACACACACACACACACACACACACACACACACACACACACACACACACACACACACTGACACACGCACACACATACACAATACAATTAGCATTTACGTTAATTATAAAGGTTGATTATTTGTGTTGTCTGTTGTTTCGTTTGCAGAGTCGTGAAGGTGATGGTGGCAATTCACAACTGTATCCTCGAGCAAAGAAAATGTCACTGATGATTGAGACAACTGAAGAGAAGTGGGGACAGAGCAAACAGAGAAGTGGAAAGCCAGTGGTGACGTCAGGATGGAATCCAGCTGCTTTTGCAAAAGCAAAAGAGACACAAGAAGATCTTGAACAACAACTGTATGTACAGTCATGTGTATAGCAGTCCTAATTGTATTGTGAGATGCATCTTTCCTATACAATAGTCTAGTGTATTGTGAGATGCATCCCTCCAATACAATAGTCTAGTGTATTGTAAGATGCATCCCTCCAATAGTTTAATGTATATTAAATGTTGTGTTCATTTCATAAATATTGTTTGTGTGTAACAGCTGGTATCATGGAAATATATCACGTTCAGAAGCCGAGTCTCGTCTCCTGTCTTACTCACAAGACCAGTTCCTTATTAGGCAAAGCAAGACATCACAGGGTTACTCACTGTCCGCGAGGTGACATCTAGATCTCAATGTGTTTGTTATTAATATTAATATATTTTGTATAGTCATCATGGTGCTGTATTTCATTACTTGATTAACGTGGCGCCGAATTCAGGACGATTTGTGATTGTTGGTAACACTCGAACGTTTCCATCCCTTAGCGTTCTAATTGCATATCATCACAATCACTTCGTAGCAAAATCGATTGGTTTGCTTGTCAAACCATGTCCAAAACAGGTTGGTGGCAGGAATTTTGAGTTGTGTGTGTGTGTGTGTGTGTGTGTGTGTGTGTGTGTGTGTGTGTGTGTGTGTGTGTGTGTGTCATTGTGTGTGTGTGTGTGTGTCATTGTGTGTGTGTGTGTGTGTGTGTGTGTGTGTGTGTGTGTGTGTGTGGTCATTCTTGCATTTTGTTTATAGCGGTCGGCATCATTTTCTCATGCATCAGCAGTGTCATCACCTAATCTTCAAGAGGTTACAACACCTTTGCCTCGTATGTCACAAAAAGCTCTAAGTCAGCCCAGTGGCGTTCATTCAAATGGCTCTAAGCACTCTGGAAGTCGTCCCCAGTTGCAATTGTGTTTAACTGGACGGGAATCTTCCAGACTGACCAGTAGAGGTAGGGTACGTAGTGTGGACTGAAACAAAATGTCTACAACTGCCAGTCAGCTTGTTTGTCTGTAGAGCTTCGTGTAGGCAAAAGCCACAGGTGTGGTTGTGTGTATTGGATGAATAAAACATTTGTCTGTCTGTTTGTCAGTCTGTCTGTTTGTTTGTCTGTCTGTCTGTCTGTTTGTCTGTCTGTATGTCTGTCTGTATGTCTGTCTGTATGTCTGTCTGTCTGTCTGTCTACTTGTTTGTCATTATTTGTCTACTCTTGTCTATTTCATCGTATGTTCTGTTGATGTTCTATAATCTTGTGTTTCAGTGCAAGGCCCTATCATTCCTGCTGCACATGAGGCAGGTCCACTTCAGTCTCTCGAAGGCATGAGTTCATTAGATCGTCCAGATGTTCCACCGAGACGAATGAACTCACCAGTAGACACCGGAAACAACCAAGGTCTTCTTTGTGACTGTTTGTGACGTTTTAGTCACAATAGTTGACCAACTTTGCTGTCTAATTGTAGTAAGTGATCCAGCAGTTGCTGCAAAGATTCAGGAGCTCAGCTGTCTTATTAATTTGGAGGAAAAGATTGTTGAGGCGGTAGAGAGCACAGTAGACTTGCCGAATATTGATAAAAAGTCAAGGAAGAAGCAGCAGAAAACACTGGCAAGGTCAAACTCATATGAGATCCTCTTGAGTTGTGGTTGTGTATGTGCATGCACACATGTAGGCAGTATGATCAATTAAGTATTGAAGGGATGCATCTTTCAATACACTAGAGTATTGTATTGGAGGGATGCAGCTCATAATCCACTAGACTATTGTATTGGAGGGATGCATCTCACAATACACTAGACTATTGTATTGGAGGGATGCATCTCACAATACACTAGACTATTGTATTGAAGGGATGCATCTTTCAATACACTAGATTATTGTATTGGAGGGATGCATCTCACAATACATTAGACTATTGTATTGGAGGGATGCATCTCACAATACACCAGACTATTGTATTGAAGGGATGCATCTTTCAATACACTAGACTATTGTATTGGAGGGATGCATCTCACAATACATTAGGCTATTGTATTGGAAGGATGCATTTCACAATACATGTAGACTATTGTATTGGAGGGATGCATCCTACAATACACTAGACTATTGTATTGAAGGGATGCATCTTTCAATACACTAGATTATTGTATTGGAGGGATGCATCTCACAATACACTAGATTGTATTGGAGGGATGCATCTCACATTACATTAGACTAGAGAACCTCCCTCTGTATTGCCACCCTTTATGAGTTACTGACCATTCATGTCTAGGTCACAAACAAAGCTGTTAAAGCTCAATGCACAATTGAGAGAACTACACCAGAAGCACAGTGGATTCACATGAGCTATATATGTGGTACTGCACCTCTCTATCTCTTTCTATAGCATGCTATCGATGTCACAGACAATTTGATTAATATATTCATATAATTGATTAATTGTTTTGTATGGAGAGTTGTGCAAGTCGATTCATATCAGTTGCTCATTGCTTGTATGCACTCAAACTGCATTGATTTCCATGCGTTTGACAATTTGTTCGAAATCGAACACACACACACACACACACACACACACACACACACACACACACACATCAGTGTAATACACAGGGTTACTAACAAGTGTCACTTTAATTAATTAAATCAAAGAATTTATGGTAAATACATGTACGACAACTTAATGGAAAAATGTCATCTTAACTTCATCAAACTGTAGAACATCATTTGCTGCAGAACTGAACATATAATGTGAATTGTTGTTGGTCACAAACTGTTGCTGATTGACTGACTCAGATGTTGGATGTCACGTCTTGTTTGTTAGTACCATGTAGCAACGGTCACACACTCGGACCGGCTCGCTGTAGCCTTGAGTGAGCAGTGGGAAACGTTTTGTTGAGCATGTATCGCAGAAGAGACCGCCACACTTCCGACAGTGATGCTACATACACAACAGACATTGGAGGGTTGGTGTCCTGCTGCCACATGTCAGTATGTCTTATAGTTAGTATATTGGTTTGTCTGTCTGTCTGTCTGTCTGTCCGTCTGTCTGTCTGTCCCTCCCTCTATCCATCCGTCACTGTCTGTCTATTCATCTGTCTCTGTCTGTCTGTCCATCTGTCTGTCCATCTGTCTGTCTGTCTGTCCCTCCCTCTGTCCATCCGTCTCTGTCTGTCCATCCATCTGTCTGTCTGTCCGTCTGTCTGTCTGTCTGTCTGTCTGTCTGTCTGTCTCTCAATCTGACTATCAGTGTTTCAGTGTGTATTGTACAACAGCAGTGGTTCAACAATTACAACAAATTAGGTTAGTGTGTTGCCTACAGTAAGTAATCCATGTCAGTGAGTTTGTATTCTTACCCTTCGTCTCACTGTTGTGAATTTGAGCTTGCAAGCCATACAAAGTTTAGCTTCGTCGTCAGGAACCCAAGAACGCATAACCGTGACTGCAGTGTGCGATCCTCCACACGAAACCATCCGTACGTGTTTCTCAGACATTCCTTCAACTTCAGTTGGAATCAGTCTACAACACATAGTGATAGAACAGAACAACGTAGTGTGTTACAGATGTAATGAAAACGACCTGTTCTTGTTGTCTCCATGACCTAAGACTCCACCAACTCCACAACCCCAAGTGAAGATGCGACCATTTTCTGTACGTCACAGTAGATAGTGCATTGTATAGAGGGATGCATCTCACAATACACTAGACTATTGTATTGGAGGGATGCATCTCACAATACATTAGACTATTGTATTGGAGGGATGCATCTCACAATACACTAGACTATTGTATTGGAGGGATGCATCTCACAATACACTAGACTATTGTATTGGAGGGATGCATCTCACAATACATTAGACTATTGTATTGGAGGGATGCATCTCACAATACATTAGACTATTGTATTGGAGGGATGCATCTCACAATACACTAGACTACTGTATTGGAGGGATGCATCTCACAATACACTAGACTACTGTATACTCAATTGGAGGTTCATGCCTAACCTGTTAGTGCTATTGTTGAGTGAGATCCACAAGACACTTGTGTAATTTTTCCTGGAATGTTTACAGGACAAGGCCGTGAAAAGTCTGGCCGTTGACTAGTCATCCCTTGACCCAGTTGACCATCCTTATTCAATCCACAGCAATACACAATTCCATTCGCTAACACAACACAAATCGTCACACACACACACACACACACACACACACACACACACACACACACACACACCCATCAAACAAACAGTGAGATTTAAGGCAAGAATACAGACAAGCCAGCACACTGATTGTGATCAAATGAGCATGTTATTGCTATTGTTTTCCTCGACCCACAAAATTTCTCCAGCCAAACACTTTGGTAAATTCGTCTATTTTGCTGTGTCTAAATGCTCTACAATAAATAAACAAATACATTAATTAATTAATTAATAAACAACTAAATTAATTAATTAATTAATAATAAATAAATAAACAAATAAATAAATAAAGTAATTAATTAATTAATAATAAATAAATAAATAAAAACCATCACTGAGTGCAGCAGTAAGCAAGAACAA